>NC_058410.1:69863932-69912457 GCF_002201575.2 Neomonachus schauinslandi | reverse complement strand
TATTGGAGCCAACATCAGAAACTCAAGACTTTTATTTATTTATGTTTAAAGATTTTATTTATTTATTGTCAGAGAGAGAAGGGGAGGGAGAGAGAGCACAAGCAGGGATGGGGCAGAGGGAGAGGGAGAAACAGACTCCCCACTGAGCAGGGAGCCCGATGTGGGACTTGATCCCAGGATCCCACGGTCATGACCTGAGCTGAAGGCAGACGCTTAACCAACTGAGCCACCCAGGCATCCCAACTCAAGACTTTTAAAATGATATCTCTTCGGGGCACCTGGGTGGCTTAGTTGGTTAAGCGGCTGCCGTCGGCTCAGGTCATGATCCCAGGCTCCTGGGATCAAGCCCCGCATCCGGCTCCCTGCTCAGCCGGGACCCTGCTTCTCCCTCTTCCTCTGCCTCTCCCCCTGCTTGTGAACTCTCTCTCTCTTTCTCTGTCAAATAAATAAATAAAATCTTTAAAAAATAAATAAATAAAATGATATCTCTTCAAAAGGAATTTTAATCTCATTCATCAGCATTTTAAATGTTACTTAAAGGACCATTCCTTTGATCAAAGTAACATCCAATAGAACTTTAATTCTCAGAATAATGGTTTTTGTTTTGTTTTATTTTTGTTTTAAAGACTTATTCATTTATTTAAGAGGGGGAGAAGAGAAAGAGAACCTCAAGCAGACTCCTGCTGAGCTAGGGCCCAACGTGGGGCTTGATCCCAGGACTCTGAGATCATGACCTGAGTCGAAACCAAGAGTCAGACGCTTAACTGACTGAGCCACCCAGGAGCCCCCTCAGAATACTGTTTTATAAATATTATTTTTATACAATTTTATAAAGCTATTTTTACTTTATTTTTCTTTATGCATAGTATAGATACTGTGTTTTGATTATATGTGCAGTTTGTCAATAGTGTACAATTCCAAGTGGATTCTATAGAGTTCTTCAGAAGGTCCCAGGCAGGATTGATCTCTAGCTATGTCTAGTGATTCAGTAATATACATTTTATTGGCTTTCACTTTTTCCCCGTATCACTCCCCTGTTTTCTGGCATTATCTTCCAAATAAGTCACTTGCACTTATGAGTCCCTGGCTCTGCTTTCAGGGGAAACTAAACAAAGACATTGGAATGTACATCCAGCCATACTACGTATAACTAGACCCTCTTGCCTCCTACTACTAGGGTTGTAGGTAATGTGGACATTGCCATCAATAAATGAAGCTTAGTCACATCTCTCTGAACATCAGTCCTTGTCAGAGAGAGAGCATGCAATGGGGACAATGTCATCCCCAGATGGTGGATGCCTCTGGCCCATGAATTCTCTAGAGCTCTCCCATGCTGTGCCTTCTCACATGTTCCTGAATGTATCAATCACATTAAATCAATGAGATTGACTGAGTCGCTCCTTGCTTATTCCATTGTTTCTCTGTATCACCCAGAAAAGTATTGGAATCTTTGGTCATAGTCATCCCTCAATAGCGGTGGGTCTCAACCAGTGTCTGGTTGAGTAAGCTAGTAATTCGTTTTCAGTAGAAAAGTGGTGAATGGCTGCATTGGGTAATTTTAGTTGCTGAGAGACTGGAGTAGTTCTGCACTTAAGCCAATCCTGATATGTGTCAGAGACCATCTCATGAGAACTAGGTATACCCCATCAATCTTGGAGTGAATGATAAACAACAGGATAGAGCATTGTCCAACACAGACCACCGAGCATGAACAGTCTTTTTTTTTTAATCACCTGCAGCCTCTGAAGCCAACATATGCCCTTGAACTGAGAGCTTCAGGATTAGAACAGGTGTCTGTTACTGGTATCTCAAGGATTCATGCTCACAGGCCCTTAGATTGGCAATAGGGTTGATCTGGCAGAGACAGTCTTCAAAACTCTGGTGATTCTTGGCTCTCTGACTTTATTTAAGAGAAAAACACCAAAAAAAAATGGATGGGAAGCTTGGCTGAATGTGCTAACTGGTGACTTCACTGTACTATCCTTACACTTAGGTCTTACTTTGTAGGCACCCAAATATTAGCATCTGTGGCTTTTTTTCTTCTGGGCTAGTTTTTTGTTTATTTGTTGTTATTGTTGTTGTTGTTCTATTTTTCAGGAGAGAGATCCCTTCTATCCTCCTGCAGAAGGTACAGGCCTGACTGCTGTTATTCTGAGAGCTGAGCAGGGGCAGGGCACTAAAGGTTCTCACAACTCAATACATAGAATCTAACTTAACCTCCCTATTTTACCATCTGCCTTACTCCCCTAAAATATCCAGCTGAGGCTGGAGCTCTGTTTTAACTTTTACAGTGAGAATCCCTGTCTTCTTCCGTTGGAATGGGAAAGGTTTAGCTGCCTGGCTCTGCCATGTTAGAGCCGGCATCTGGAGGGCTAGCAGCTCCTTATATGGGCTTACATCTAATCTTGTCACTTCCAAGTGACAGGTGCCTCCGATGTCACAGTTGTTTTGTCTTGCTTTTTGGCTTTTCTGACTGCAAGTGCTGAAATTTCAGCTTCCTCTGCTTTGTGAAGTCTCCACACCTCCACCTGCTTGCCATTTTCCACGTTGTATTCTAGCAGCAAATCACCTCTCTGAAAACACTTTTCTCAGCTTCCCTTGCATCTAGTTGTGGCAACATGACCAAGCTCTGGCCAAAGACACATAGGGGGAAATGCTATGAGAGACACCTGGAATGCCCCCTTAAAGGGGTCCGATTCAGATGAGGGATACTCCTTTTACCCTTCTCCCTTCTTACTGCCTGGAATGTGGACATGAGGGCTGGAATGCCAGGGATTATCTTGAACCCATGCAGAAACCTTGGGGAAGAAAGCTGCATAGTGAGGATGGCAGAACAGAGATGCAGGAGCCTTGGTTCCTGGTGGCTGCAGAGTTGCCCTAACACCAGAAATAAAATTCTATAAGTTGGGTTTTGGGGTTAAATGCTGCTGCATCTAATCTTAGCTGATTCATCTTTTATCCTACCCCTTTAACCAAATCTTTGGTGGTGGCAAGAGACAGGGAGAACAATCCGCAAAGTTGCTAAAATAGTGAGCAACCCAACCTTGCTCCTCAAAGCACTTGAATGGGATCCCCATCTTCCAGCTCAGAGTGTTCTCTGTGCAGTGATGCCAATAAGTAGGGCCAGAAATAAATCTAGAATTTGATGCTTCTGCAGTTTAGGGCATTTGTCTGAGAAAAAGGAATACAAAATTAGATACTCTTTTAGGTGGGGTTCCCTAGAAGCAGAGCCTGAGACTGGGATTCTTGAGCAGTGATTTATCAGGGCTCTCAGGAAATTGTTGGGGAGTGAGGGATGCAGGAGAAGGCCAGAGAAGCTAGGCAAAGATGTGGTTTCAGAAGATATCTAGCCTTGGCCTGACCTTCTGGGGAGCTCTGGAATGTTTGCTATAAGGCAGGGGCCTTTACATCCCAGCATCAGTCAGTCATGGAGGTAAGTCCAGCATCCCATTCATTTCTGGGAAAGCGGCTCCCCGACGCTATGGGCAGTCAGCTGCAGCAGGGTACAGATGTGAGTCCTTAGTAATCAACACTTGCAGCAGCTGGGATGGGTACACTGTCTTGCTGGAGGGAATTAGGTCAGGAGGCCGACAGTTATTACTACAGGTACAAAAGTAAAGAATAGAAATAGTCATTTAAAATTGTTTAAAGTTGGGGTGCCTTCCTGGCTTAGTTGATAGAGCATGTGACTCTTGATCTCAAGGTTTTAAGTTTGAGCCCCATGTTGGGCATAGAGATTATTAATAAAAGAAAATTTAAAATTTTTAAAAGTTGATAAATATTATAAATATCAGAAAATCCAGAAAAAAATTATATATTGCAGGTACCTGTGATCTCTCTATAATACTAGTTCTTTTTTGTTTTACTCCACAGACTTTGATCTCTCTCTCTTTCTTTTTTTTTTGGTGGGCATGGAGCCCAACATGGGGTGAGGCTTGAACTCACAACCCTAAGATCAAAACCTGGGCTAAAAAGTCAGATGCTTAACCCACTGAGCTACCCAGGCACACACCTCTCTCTCTTTCTTTTTTTAAGTAATCTCTACGACCAACATGGGGCTTAAACTCACAACCGTGAGATCAAGAGTCACATGTTCTATTGACTAAGCCAGCCAGGCACCCTTGATCTCTTCCTCATATGACAATGGTTTGTAATATTGGATGATTGTATAAGGATGATTTAGTTTAGCATGATTGTTTAAACTTGTTTTTTTATTACTGATAATTTGGAAACGTTTTTTGAGCTTCATAACTCATGACTAGTAATGTCATGTATATTTTTAAAATTCTTGTCAAATACAGTAAAGCCTCTGTCACATACGAGCTGTAAGATTTAAAGACATTTCAAGTTTTCTTGGGCAGTGATAAACCTTAAATCTTTTTGAATAGGACACAGTCATCAACAAGTTTGTCTGCCATGTCCTGTCTCAGTGGAATATAATGAGCTTTATGTTATCCTTATTGGTGCCAGTATTTGGCATTAAATCAAGAGCCAGTTAAATCTTCTCCCAGTGAGTGACTTGTCATCAGCTTTTGTGAAGAGCAGATGCATCAGGTCTGCTAAGACACAATCCAATACTTTGCAATGCATATATAACATATGACTTCATAGACAGATGTACTCATTGTGTAGAGTCCTGTTAAGTTTGTACGCGACAGACACAGAAATTCTGATAAATTCTATTATGTACAATCTCCAACAAAAGAGGGGGGAGAAATGATGATACATTTGTGATCGTATACATTGAATTGTTGAGTATATCACTGACAGGATAGAACTTCTTTTTTGACTAGGAAGATGAAAACAGACTCTTGCCTTCTTAACAATTTTGCGTATCTAGTGTTTGGAAGAATTTCCAATTAACTGACTTCCAATAAACTCCATTAATTTCAAACCTTGTTTCTTCCGCTCTACCCACATACTTACAGTGCTGTGCTTTGGAGGATAAGGTCACATTGCAATATGACCTCTGTCCCTGCACCTTCATGTGACGGGACGCCGGGAGAGTTGATGTAGCAGACAGTAAGGATATTCCTGGAAGCCCATTTCTACACCTGGACAGCTAGCAATACTTTCCTCTACACAGAAGGACTGCAGTACACATAATTACATTCTGCTAAACCCAAACCAAATGTATGTTTAGTTTAACTTCCTGTTAAATGGATCCCAACATCCTTATGGCCATTCCAATGTAACATGACCGAGGGAAAGTCAGAATGGAAAGAGATAGTGGTCTTAACGGACTATGATTAAAATATCTTCTTCAAATTTTACTCAAATATATGATCATGTGAAACCATTTCTAAGCCCTTTTTGGGCCTTGAAGCTTAAGCTTCATTAAGCTGTGCGGTATATCTGCCTCTGGGTAGGACAGGAAGAATAACGCTTATCCAGGAACATTTAGTTTATTTATGCTGTTATAACCACAGCACCAGGAAAAACAGCACCCACTATGTCCCAAACGTTCTTGAGATTCAGGAACATCCTTTTATCCACAAATCCGACCCTTCTCCTTGACCTTAATCACTGGTTTTTGCATAAATTGCTCCCAAATTTCACTTATTTTTTGTGGTTACAGGAATTTCAAACTGTGGAGTCTCATCCTTTTCATTAGACCTGTGTTTCCAAGAATCTTGCTGATCAAGACACATCCTGACCAAATGAGTCATGTTCACCTAACTCCTCTAATTCAGTGCAATTTATTTCTAACATATTAATACACAAAGTATTTTTCAAACATATAATCTTTTATATCATTTCTATCAGATATACTTATCTAACCAGATATATACTTTTATACTCAGAAAAATTCGGTGTTTTATATACTTATAATAAATAAATAAAATATAATATTATATACTTTGTTAATCTTATAAATTTCCTCAGAACAGATTTCTCTTTTGATCAATTCTATATTTCATCATAAGTTTAAAAAAAAGTGGCAGCATAGCAAAGGATGGTGGCCAATTTCTCTGGTATGAGTAGCAGAGGCTAAAAGTGGAATCCACTGAGGGGTGCCTGGGTGGCTCAGGTCATGATCTCAGGGTCCTGGGATGGAGCCCCGCATTGGGCTTTCTGCTCAGCGGGGAGTCTGCTTCTCCCTCTGTGCTCTCACTCTTTCTCTCTCAAATAAAGAAATAAAATCTTTAAAAAAATAAAAGTGGAATCCATTGCTATAATATTTTTACCTTACAGACCAATTGATACTTTCATAAGATGTTTCTGTCAGCTTTTAAGGTTTTTCCACTTCCATAGGCTTGCTGTCTGGTCAGGATGGTGGACTGGTTAAGCTGATTATCTGTAGAGCAATGTAATTTCCTTGCATGCACCAGCCTCAGTACTACTGAAGCTTTACTTATTATTGCTGTTTCAGATACTAAATCAACCAAAGGTGACTAACAAACACTTGCTGAGTTTCTCTATTGATCTAAAAATATACAATGAAGCGAATGGGAATATTAGTACTCAAAAGTCAAAAGAGGACATCAGAAACACTTCAGAGAATTTTGGGTTTGAAACTGGAATCCAGGTTAAAGTGTGTGGAGTTTGTTTATTTCACAGCCTTGGGTATTTGAAGATCAAATTCTCTTAGATTAGCAGCTATGATAGATGATCCTATTGTGCAATGTAGAAACTCAGGTTTAATATGATGCATGAAACTTATTTAGCCATTAATTGAAAGCAGACGAATAGACTGGTTAGGTCATGAATTGGTAACTTTGGTCATTCTATTTATTTATTTAGCTTAGTTTGTTTTCTTTAACTTCACCTTCAGTGTGTGATCCACAGGCTAAAAATGCATGGGTTTTTTTGGTGTGTATTTTATTTATCACAGACTTAATTTTTAAAAATATTTAAATAAGACTACAACAATGTAAAAAATTTTACTGCTGCATAGTTTGCTTATTTTCCTTCTTTCTTTCCCCCCTCTCCTTCAAACACATTGCATTATTCATTGTATTTTTCTCATAGTTTCTCTAGTATTCTAAAATTATGTGGCATAGGATCTGTCTCTTAGTGATGACTGTAAATCATTGGACATTCCAGTGTAATAACTTTAAGCCTTTTATTCCCATCTCAAATATAGTGGTATACACTGTTACGCAATTAATTTGGTTCTGCGCTAAATTCTTTTTTTTTCATTTTTTAATTTTTAATTTTTTTTTGAGAGAGAGAGAGGGCATGCTGCCGAGGGGTTGGGCAGAGGGGGAGAGAGAGAGAGAGAGAAAGAGAGAATGCCAAATAGGCTCCATGCTAGGCATGGAGCCTAACACACAGCTCAATCCCATGACCCTGAGATCATGACCTGAGCTGAAATCAAGAGTGGGTCACCTAACCAACTGAGCCACCCAGGAGACCCGGTTCTGTGTTAAATTCTGATGTTGAATATTATAGTCAAATCTGGGTTTTAAAGTTTTCAAAGCAACATGATAGATCCATATCACATGTCCTCATAATTGCAGATCTCTGAATGGTCATGTATAACCAGAGAAAGAAACTAACATTGGGGTAACAACAACACTTCAGTACAATTATAAACTGATATTTGATAAGAAAAAACACGAGAGCATCACTTGTTGCCATTTGGTATAAATTAGGCAATGAATAAAATGTTTGCTTTTCTAAAATGATAATATAAGTGACATTCTAGATTTTTAAAAATTGGCCAGCTATCATATTTGACTGAAAATTTTAAAATATTGAATTAAATATCTCTTGTCCCATAATTCAGTTTGAATGAACTTTTCTCATAAGCCAAATTCATTTATAACAAAGGAAGCTAGTTTTAGTGAAGTCAAGCAGCTTATAATAACAATAAAATTTTAGTTACTTGGCATAAAAAACTTATTAGAGCAAATAGGACTGTAAAATGCAACTTTTTTTTTAAAGATTTTATTTATTTATTTGACAGAGAAAGACACAGCGAGAGAGGGAACACAAACGGGGAGTGAGAGAGGGAGAAGCAGACTCCCCACCGAGCAGGGAGCCCGATGCGGGACTCGATCCAGGGACTCCAGGATCATGACCTGAGCCGAAGGCAGTTGCTTAACCAACTGAGCCACCCAGGTGCCCTGTAAAATGCAACTTTTGAGGAACATTTTAATCTGATTCACATTTATCACTAAGAAAAAACATGAATTTTCAGGGAATACTCTCTTGAAAGGAAATGAACACTTTAAATTCTAATGTTATCACAAGTGTATATTAAGATTTTCAATTTCTCGAGGAAAATACTTGGAAAGCTTTTATGAAGAATTTGTCTAATTCTGTGTGTTTACTATAGATGTCTCTTTTTATTTTTTTAAAGATTTTATTTATTTATTTGAGAGAGAGAGAAAGAGAGAGCGTGCACCCGCACGAGCAGGAGGGAGGGATAGAGGGAGAAGCAGACTCCCTGCTGAGCAGGGAGCCCGATGTGGGACTCGATCCCAGGACCCCGGGATCATGACCTGAGCCTAAGGCAGACACCTAACCAACTGAGCCACCCAGGCGCCCCTAGATGTCTCTTTTTAGAAATATTTAACGTTATAGCTCATAATGAGATCTTGATTCAAAACAAATCCTCTGCTTTGCTGCTATATAGTTATCTTGGACTACTGGTGTTTGGTAGATGTTATGAACTAAATTATGCTTCCCCCCCAAAAAAAATTGAATAGGTTGAAACCCTAACCCCCAATGTGACTGTATTTGGAGATGGGGCCTTTAGAGAATAATTAAGTTTAAATGAGGTCATAAGAATGAGGCCCTAATCTAATAGGATTGGTGTCCTTATAACCAGCAGTCCCCCCCCCCCCACCTCTCTCTTCCCCTGCCCTCCCCGCACCGCTGTGCAATCACGAGGCGGGGGTCGTCCATTTGAAGACACAGTGAGAAAATGGCAGTCTGCAAGCCAGGAAGAGAGGCCTCACTATAGCAACCCTGATGGCAATTTGATCTTGGACTTCTAGTCTCCAGAACTGTGTGACAATAAATTTCTATTGTTCAAGCTACCTAGTCTCTGGTATTTTGTTATGCCAGCCTGAGCAGACTACAACAGTAGATATCTGCACAACATCGATATAGGAAGACAGCACATTATATAAAATTCTGGGCCAGCAGATTGGCAAGTGCTGCTGTGGCACTGATTTGTGGCACCGGGTTCACTTTGGGAAGCATCATCACAATATCACTTTTGAATAGAGGCGATATTTCCAGTTAAAACATCACAACCCAAGTAATTTGATGGTGGTGATGCACCTGCTTTGTTTAGCTCATCACAAAATTACAGATGTTCACAGTATTTCAAGAACCACAGAAGAGACTGGGGACTTGTAATGTCTATTATTTTCATTTAAAGCACATCATAGACCCGGACTTTTGTAAATGGAGAGTGAGCGGAGAGCTCTCCCTGGGTTAAGAGATCCAAAGGACATGTTGAAGGGACCAGGGTGCTATCAAGGTCATCCTGGGACCTTCATCCCAGAACTCTTGGGGTATGCTTTGCTGAGCTGATGGCGACCAAGCAGACCCTTGGGGGGTCAGAGAATCAGTGTGTGGACGCCCAACCACTTGGATTTGCCAGGTTCTTTTTCTTTTCTCTCTCCTCTCCCACTGGTATGTGTCAAAGTACATGTACACAGAGGAACTGACTCACCCTGGTACAGTCAACAGATGGTTGAGGTTTGTCCAAAAGAGGCCTGATTGGAGGGTTCTGCTGAGCCAAGTCTGCATGCTTTGAGGAACGTAGTGAGCAGGGGTCCAGAGGCAGCTGGGGCGGCTGTGGAGGAAGTGGTGTGCAGGTGGGGAGACACGAGGCCCTGCTAGATGGAGAGGGACTTGGAGGGAAAGAGAAATGCTGAAACATTTGAAGGAACTGTTACACCGTAGGGTATGATGCAATGCTGTCTTTATCTCCCTTCAAAGCATTCAGTAAAAACTGTAATCATCATCAGTGGTTTGCACTGGAATTTCATGATTGGTTTGGCCTAAAGATGAAAAAAGAACATTCATGGGAGCCACAGAGGGGGACTGGCCACAAACAGATTACATTTGTAGCACACACATGAACATACCTACATCCAGAGAGAGAGAGACAGACAGGAGTCTGGAAGCACACGCACCGCCATATTGTTACTATTCCGTAGCAATAATCATAGCGATGAGATCAGAAACTATAAATAATTTTTATTATTTTTGTGTTTTGCTGACTTTCCTGATTTTTAGGGTGACATGTAAAAAAAAATAATGTTAATAATCCCAATGATATCAGCTAATGTTTCTGAGTACGTACAGGACTATATGCCAGGCACTGTTCCAGTGTTCACATTATACTGAGTTCATTTAATTCGCACACAGCCTTACCTGTGGGATGGCTATAGAGGTATCATTGTTTCCATTTCACAGATGAGTAAACTTTTATGATGCATTACATTTAAAAATCAGAAATAAGGAAAATGACATTTAAAAAGAAAATAAAAGAGCAAAAGGAAAATGGGGCTGGGGAGAAACAATCAGAATCTAGAGTGTACTATGTCCTTTCTCCTCACCCTCTGTGATCAACTAAATCAAAGTGGAAAGCATGTCTTACTACCAAACCATGCTTTAAAAATAAAGTATTTTAGGGGCACCTGGGTGGCTCAGTCGTTAAGCGTCTGCCTTCGGCACAGGTCATGATGCCTGGGTCCTGGGATCGAGCGCCACATCGGGCTCCCTGCTCGGCGGGAAGCCTACTTCTCCCTCTCCCACTGCCCCCTGCTTGTGTTCCCTCTCTCGCTGTGTCTCTCTCTGTCAAATAAATAAAAAATAAAATAAAATCTTTAAGAAAATAAAAATAAAGTATTTTATTGAAGCAGTTAAGTAGGATAATTAAAAGATGGGATACTTGGGGGGGGGGTATCTTTATTCTAGAATGGGTCTTAGACATAACTGAGTCCAATTTCATTTCATAGGTGAGAACCTGGGTTGTCCGAGGAGACACAGATAAAGTGTCAGGGCCGGGATGAGATTCCTGTCCCTTGTCGCTACATTAACCTAGGATACACAATTTAGGGGCATGTTTTAAACCTGTAAAATTAACAATAATTTATTGCCATAACCACTAATATTTAAATGTTCTCAGCCATTACTTAAGTTAAGCCAGGAACTATTCCTAGAGTTGATTAGAGTCCCCCAACACCCTTTAACTTGGAAATCACCAGGCTATGGGAGAAATCTGTACAACTTTTTGAAGGTTTTCACGTTCTTGCAAGCACTTCTTTTTAATAACCACTTTATTGAGGAATGGTTGACAAAATGCTGTACATATTTAATGTATATAACTTGGTGATTTTGGATATAAGTATATACCCATGAAACCATCAACACAGTCTATGGCATAAACATATCCATCACCTCCAAAAGTTTCCTCCTGCCCTCTTTATTGTGTGTGTGTGTATGTGTGTGTATGTGTGATAAGAACACTTAGCATGAGACCTATTCTTTTAGCAAAGTTTTAATATTGTCAGCTATTGGCACTATGATGTATTAAGTAGATCTCTAGGATTTAGTCATCTTACATGATTGAAACTACCCTTTGCATAACTTTGTACCTTTGACCACTTCTGGCCAGCCATTGAATCTTCTAGTTTTGCTCTGGTTTCAATTTAACCAATTGCCAGAGGCTTATTTTGTGTCATGTTAACGAACAGTAAATATTTTGAAATATTAACTAGTAAGAAAGACTTAACTTGGCTTTCCTATCTTTTCTGGTCAGCCAAAGTTTTCCACCAGGGTGTCTTCTTTCCTTATTTTGGTCTCACACCTTGCAGCAAAACAGAAGGGGAAGACCTTTGGGAACATTGTAATTGTTTTTTCTTAATCGGTTTTATTGGAAATGTTTAGTTTGCTTCCTGCTTCATCTACCAGCATGCCTCTAATTCCTAGATGTTATTTATTAATATTTAGACCACACATTTTTTAATTTATTAATGACTCTTCATTACCACATCTTTTATAAAACATCTTGAGTGTTTTAAGCACCCTATGACCATCTTCACCATCCATCCCTGCTAGCGACTTTAAAATAATGAACACCAAAATGACCAAGAAGTTTGAGAAGTGAACCTTTAACATAAGTAATTACTAACATGGCCAAGCTACACACATGGCTTGAGAGAGGAATCTCGAGAAGGACCCTCAAGCACAGGGTTGGGTCCAAGCTCTAAATGTTTTACCAATGAGGAGCAATAAAAATTCGGGGTGCCTGGGTGGCTCAGTTGGTTAAGTGACTGCCGTCGGCTCAGGTCATGATCCCGGAGTCCCAGGATCGAGTCCCACATCACCAGGGAGTCTGCTTCTCCCTCTGACCCTCCCCCCTCTCATTCTCTCTCTCATTCTCTCTCTCAAATAAATAAATAAAACCTTAAAAAAAAAATTCTCTCCCTTTTTCTGCACCATAACCTTAGGAGAGAAGTCTTCTCATCCAGCACAAGCCAGGCCACATCTCCCAGTTTTGGAGTACATAAGCCCTAGGGAATCGGGGCAAAGGAGAAGCCTCCTCCAAGAACCTCACTGTTCTCATTTCCAGGAGCCGTCATGGTCAGCAGAACAGCTAATCTCACTGCCAGGAGAGATGGAAGCCAAAGGGAGCCTCAAATGACTGTGTACCAGGACGTTCTGGGCTCTGAAATAGCTGCCTTTACCTCATGGGCCACTTGAAGAAATCTATACAGAACTTAAAAATAAGTTGTAATAGAGCCTTACCCAACAGAAGCAAGATTCTGCCAGACACTTTTGCTTCTTCCCTTTGTTTTTGTTTTCCAGAGTTTCTTCCTCAGTTTCATTTTTTTCCCTCCCTAGTCACTCACTCCCTGGATAGTTTAATTCTCCTCTGGATATAACCATTACGCATAGTAGATAGGCAGAAATGCACTTTCCTTAGTGCTATTGCTGGTCTCTTGAGTGGGGGCTTCCACCTCCTCTTGACTTGTCTAACCCACATCCATCAGCTCGCCCCTCATGCTCACATTGCCCCTATTTTGTTTAATGACTTCACCATCCACATACCTATTCACACTACAGACCTCAGTCATCTTTCTTCCTTCTCTCTATCATGCCCCCCTTCCCCCAAACACATTCAATCAGGCCCCAAGTACTGTCACTTCTGCCTGTAGAATGTTTCTGGAATCCTGGGACTTCACAGGAACCGGTTAGCTTGTCTCAGACCAAAGTCGGTTTCCAACTTACTTTCCATGTGATCATCAATTATTCTTCCAGAACAAAAATCCCGTTTTAACTCTCTCCTGCTTCATAACATCCAGTAGTTACCCATTGTCTGGATAAAGATTTCTTTCTTTTTTTTTTTTTTTAAGATTTTATTTATTTATTTGACAGAGGGAGACACAGCGAGAGAGGGAACACAAGCAGGGGGAGTGGGACAGGGAGAAGCAGGCCTCCCGCAGAGCAGGAGCCCGATGTTCGGCTCTATCCCAGGGCCCTGGGATCATGACCTGAGCCAAAGGCAGACGCTCAACAACTAAGCCACCCAGGCGCCCCAAGGTTTATTTCTTTAACGATGTGTACACGATTCCTCTGGGTTCCTTCACCTTCAATCAAAATTCACCTTTCTGCTGAATTCTTAGCTCGCTGCTTTCTCTCAAAATGACAGCCAGTTTTTCCAACATCTTAGCCCAGAAGTGATTTCTTAATATGCTGTCTAGTTCGAGTTGCATATTTATATCAACTAGAGAGTCCTCTGAAGATGACTGTAAGTATTTGAGGTGGGGGAGCACGGAGAGGGGGTTAGGGCAATGTTGTGAACAAGGAACATCCTAGAGCAGCACTGTAGTTTGCTTACTCGGCATGCTGCCCATGGTAGCCCCAAACCACCCAGGGCCACGGTTTGGTTCCAGAGAAGAATGTTCAGATTCCAAATATTGTTAAAATGAAAAGGTAGTCGGCAAGAATCCTATGCACTTTTGGAACTAATTCCTTTTTTTTAAATATTTTTTAAGTTTTTACTCTAAGTTTTATCTATTTTCTGGTAAAATATCTGCACTCTCTCTATGGATGAAATCATTTTAGCACCTTCTATTCCTTTTCCCTCCAGCACTACTGGGGAAGATACACCTTCAACAAATTATCATCATTTATTCAACAAAAGGGTACAAAGCACCATGAGCAAGAAATATAGGGTGCCCACAAAAGAAACCCAACATAAGGACACCTGGGTGGCTCAGTCGGTTAAGCATCTGCCTTTGGCTCAGGTCATGATCCCGGGGTCCTGGGATCGAGTTCTGCATCGGGCTCCCTGCTCCGCGGGGAGCCCGCTTCTCCATCTGCCTCTGCCTATCTCTCTCTCTGTCTCTCATGAATAAATAAATAAAATCTTAAAAAAAAAAAAAGAAACCCAACATATACAGCATGTGTGTGCACACAAACGGAACAGAACTGGAAATGAATCTATCTTTCCTCTGCCTCAAGTGACAGCTTTGTTAATTCATGACAAACCATATAAATAGCTTCTATTTAGAATTTATATGTATGCCTTTTCTACTGCTGTTTATAGCCGTCTGGTAAGAACGAGCAAACATGGGTTCTACTTATGTCAACAGGCAAAGTTCCTACAGTATAGTTATTCAAAGTAAGTGATTTTTAATGGGTTCTGATGTAAATAGACAAGCTACAGATGCATTTATGAATTTGGATGTCTGCTTACATAAACAATAAAGCATTGTGGCTGAAAGCAGATCACTGGGAGCTAGACTGGCTTCTGTCCCATCCTGGGTCCACTATTTACTAGCTTTATAGATGCAGTCATCTTGGACACTGCATCTATAAAGATAAATAATGACATTAGCAACCTCATAGGTTGTCATGAGGATTAAATAAGTTAATACATGGAAAGCACCCGGCACATGTTAAGTGCTTACCACGGGGTAAGTGTTCTACAAATGTCCCCTGTTGGTTTTGCTCACATAAAGCAATAATACTGTATTTCATAGATAAAGGTGGGATTTTTGTCAGAAGTATAGCAGGGCCTGATATACTAAGTATAGATAAGGGGGTCCAGGAATTTAATACCACATTTGTTACCTTCAGGATTGAGATTTAGTTAGCGTGTTAAGGAGAATGATAGTATTTTCCGAGCTCAAATATGACATTTACTCTGGTATTGTTAGCATATGAAATAGTTACAACAGTAGTAGAGAGTCTTCATGTATGCAGCTTCCCTTAGACTTATTTTTGAAAAGTACATTTCTCTAAAATAAATAGATTAAATCTTTAAAAAACACATTTTTCTAATTATTTGAATATATTATGTCCCATTTAACCTAATTGTGACAAATTAAGGGAAGGAAGCTGAGCTGAGGGAAGCTTTCACTATGTGAAACACGTTAGAATATCATCAACAAAAGTTTTTTTTTTTTTTCTTCTTCAGACTTTGTGCTTCATTCTGGAGGAAAACAAGAGTATGGCATCTTGAATTTCTTCACTGGGTAATTTAAAACCCAGTTATATTGTGCACAGCAGCTGCACACATCATGTTACTTGAGTTCAGCATCAATTAGTTACAAATGAAACTGGTCATATGTTCTCTTTCATAGGTGTTACTATTCAAATCAAACACCCAAGTCAACAAAATGGTATGAATATTTACAACCATAAATCTTTTTATTAACTCTTTAGTTTGGGCTTTAAAAAAAGAACCCTCATTTTCTTTCTTTCTTTCTTTCTTTCTTTCTTTTATTTATTTATTTGACAGAGAGAGACACAGCGAGAGAGGGAACACAAGCAGGGGGAGTGGGGGAGGGAGAGGCAGGCTTCTCAAAGAGCAGGGAGCCCTATGCAGGGCTCGATCCCAGGACCCCGAGACCATGACCTGAGCCGAAGGCAGACGCTTAACCATCTGAGCCACCCAGGGCCCCCCCCCAAAAATCCCTCATTTTAAATTCTTAGTTCTACTCTACTCAAATAGATTATAATAGCTAATAGCTGATACATATCCAGTCCTTACTATATCCCAGGTGCTGTTCTAGACACTAGTGTCACTCTAAAGAGAAAACTATAGAGTAGTTGCAGCTTTTAGATAATACAGCAACCTCAAGGAGAAGACAGTGAGGGCAGTACTGAAACAAATAATACATTATACGTTTAAAAAAAAAGAAGATAGCAGGAAGGGAAAAATGAAAGGGGGGAAATCAGAGGGGGAGACGGACCATGAGAGACTATGGACTCTGAGAAACAAACTGAGGGTTCTAGAGGGGAGGGGGTTGGGGGGTTGGGTTAGCCCGGTGATGGGTATTTAAAGAGGGCACGTACTGAATGGAGCACTGGATGTTACACGCAAACAATGAATCATGAACACTACATCAAAAACTAATGATGTAATGTATGGTGATTAACATAACAAATTTTTTTTAAAAAGAGTATGGAGTCTATAGACCACTGTTCTTGTATACCATTTTTAAACTGACATCTAGTTTTATGAACTAAAAACCTTGTATAATTTTTTTATTACTATTCTAGAAAGGAGAGTGGCGTTTTTCAAGGACTATGTTCCACTTGGTCTGTGTCTGATGCCAATTAACCAATAAAACCGTCCTCATTCTGCTGCTGTGGGAAATAAGCAACAGCAGAAAAGTAATGACTTTAAAGCATAATTCAGTTGTAAGCACAGCCAAGGAGACGGAAGAGAGACGAGTCCCTCAACAGCACTACGTCCCAGCGCTCTCCCCTAGGGGCGCTTGCCAGCTTCCCCTCCCCCACTCCCCTCCTCCCGCGGACTGGAGCATTTGCCGGGAGCAGAAGGGGCGGACCCTGTACCGGGCGAGGAGCTGGAGGCGGGTCCCCGGGGCTCGGGGGCGGTGCTCCCGGGAGTCGCGGAGCCGACCTCTGGGTCCCCAGCGGGTGCTCGCGAACGCCGGAGCGTGCACGGAAGCGGTGAGCAGCTAGGAGGGAGCAGCCGAGCGGGCAGTCTAGCGGAGTGCTGGCAGGTCACTGGCTGTGCGCACGATGAGACCCGGAGAGGAGCGGCCCGTGGAGGGGGGCGCCTGTGCCGGCGTCTCCGAGCTGGAGCTGCTGAAGCTGCGCGCCGCGGAGCGCATTGACAAGGCGGCCGAGCGGCTGGGGGCCCTGAGCCGCGCGATCTGGAGCGAGCCCGAGCTGGCCTACGAGGAGCACCGGGCCCACGGCGTGATGACACGCTTCTTCGAGTGCGAGCCTCCGGCCGCCTCGTGGTCAGTGCAGCCGCACTACCACCTGGCCACGGCCTTCCGCGCCGAGTGGGGGCCGCCGGGGGTCGGCGCGGCGCCGCGCCCCCTGCAGCTGGGCTTCCTCTGCGAGTACGACGCGCTGCCCGGCATCGGGCACGCCTGCGGCCACAACCTGATCGCCGAGGTCGGGGCGGCGGCCGCGCTGGGCGTGAAGGGGGCCCTGGAGAGCCTCCCCGGGCCGCCTCCGCCGGTGAAGGTGAGGTGGGGCCTTGGCTCGGGACTTCCATCGCCTGCCCAGGCCGGGCGGGACCCGGGGATCGCAGGACCCGGCGCTTCCCGTGCGAGTCCGCTCCCCTCGGGGTCCCGGCCTCGCCTTTGCCAGAAGACAGAACCCCTGGATAAAAGCCTGTAGTTCACGAGTTCCCGGCCCAGCGACATTTTTCAGATTTTTCGTTTTCTCTTACGTAGTTGTAAACGATTGAGTAGACTCCCTAAGGAAAGAACTTAGAACCGAGCCTGGGTTTCGCTGTGATTTATTTTTGGTAACAGAGGTAACCGCAATTTGCTGACAAGGTTGTGCAATCTCTGGAAGAAGTAGTTATTGTAGGGAAACCTATAGTCCCTCGTTACGAGGCTCCAAAACCTCTTTTGTTTGTGGCAGTCATAGGAGCTGTTGTGATTCGAATCATTGGTGTTTGGATAGGAAATTTGCAGTCATTAGAACTACCAAACCTCCCCACAAAAAGTGGGGGAAGTGAATGAACATTTACTGCATAGGTGAATTCATCCTTAAATTTTAGTATTTCATGATTTTAAGAAATTTCTCCTTCTTTAAGTGGGGGAAATGCCGTTTATGTTTGTTATAGGGCAAGTGTAATCTCGTGTTGCTGTGTTTTTTCAGATGGTATATCCTTCGTTCTGTGAACTAAGATACATTCGTCTCCATTCGGCTTAAGGGCAAGACCGAGGTTTTCTCTCATATTCTGTAGCCCATTTTTTTCCAATGTCAGTAACTTTTCTTTTAACAGTTACATCTTTTGTGGCTTAGCCTCTTGTAGCTGCCTTCTCTTTTCTGCTTCTGGGGGCTTGATTTTGCATCTGGGTAGGTTTTTGTTTTGTTGGGGGGTGGTGTCCTTTGCCATTGCACGAAACACTGGAGATGCTTAACTTCAGCCAAGTTTATGAAAGATTCAGGGAAGTCAGCAAAATTTAACTTGAGAAGTCATCAGATTTAAGGAGTCAAGGGCTCAGAGTAAAAAGTAGGTTAATGTAAGAGTTTGAGTGGTTTCTAGACTTCCAAAGAAGGTTCAACTTCGGGAAATGTACACTTTTGAAGGGTACTGCATAGTTTTAGCAAGGTTATCTTTCCTCTCTGAAAATGGAATTTATGTTGATTCCCTTAAGGAGCCAAGCCTTTTCCCAACCTGTTTCATTGTATTCCTATACATGATCTTGAAAGTGTATTGGTTGTTTATAGATCATTTTTCTTTGTTTTTAAAAATTGAAGAAGTTAAGCTTAAATATCAAAGTAAAATGTATATTCTGTAAAGTTCTCTCTTGTTTAATTAGGTGTTTGGTGACCAGTAAGTCTGCCTGGTTGAACTGATGGAATCGAATTAGTAAGTTTGTGTAATAGTCGGCTGTTTCTAACTGTGGCGTTAAGGTTTATTTAATGCTCTTCCTAAAAGTTTAATGAGTTAAGACCTTCTAATGAGGTATCTCAGTAAGGAACCAGAGTTCAGGCCTGAGGATCAGGACATCTGATCCCTGCTTTGCCTAGAGACTTGTTTTGTGTCCTGTGACTTCACCCCTTGCCTCCAAACCACCATCCCTGAAAAGATGACACACATGGCTCACCTACCTCACAGGGTTGTTGTGGGGATAACTAGTAAGTAACTGGAAAATTCTTTACCAGTAGAGTGCTTATGAGTAGTTATATATGTTACTAAGAGACTTAGTCAAGAAGAAGCTTTAAGAAACAAGTCCTAAGGAATTTGGAGGAGCTCAGTAAATAGAATTTATCTTTTTTTCATCTCTGCCATTAATTATATAAAATTGAGTTACAAAATGAAGCTTCCTGTTGTAGCTTTAGTGCATATGTGTCACCGAATTGGTATAATAGTGTAAATTAAAATTTGTGGTTAATTTAGCACCATAGGTTTATGCCCCCTGCATTATTGAAGTGTCAGAGAACAAAACCTCTCTCCACATAGTTTAAGGACTTTAATGTAGGTTGTGAATACATATGCAAGGGAACCTGTTTGATATTTTCCTCCGAGGATTTTTTGTTGTTGTTTTGCTCTGATACAGGTATCTCCTTCTAGGTAATTGTCCTGGGAACCCCTGCAGAAGAAGATGGTGGTGGCAAAATTGATTTAATTGAAGCAGGGGCTTTTAAAAATCTTGATGTTGTTTTTATGGCCCACCCATCCCAAGAGAATGCTGCTTATCTACCTGATGTGGCTGAACATGAGTGAGTAATCAAGTTGAAATAAGCCCCTTCGTGGAAAACAGACTATTAAAATATTTACATGTCCTAACTGGAGACTAAATCTCCATATTTATACATTTAAAAAATAAATTGAAAAATGATGATGTGATGCCTTACTTGATTTCCTTTGAATAACATTTGGTAAGCCTCTTCTAGTTGAGATTTAATATGGTGTTCATAATTAGACTATTAAAACAGTGCCTTTAGCAAACAAATGTTGACATATATTCTACTTTTTAAAAAAGATTTATTTATTTATTTATTTATTTGAGAGAGAGAGAGAGAGCACAAGCAGGAAGGGCCAGAGGGAGAGGGAGAAAGAATCCGAAGCAGACTCCACACTGAGCAGAAAGCCCGCGGTGGGGCTCAATCCTGCAACTGTGAGATCATGACTGGAGCCAAAACCAAGAATCTGACACTTAACAGACCAAGCCACCCAGGCGTCCTAACACATATTCTACTTTTTTTTAAAAGGATTTTATTTATTTATTTGAGAGAGAGAGAACGAGCGGTGGGGAGGGACAGAGGGAGAGAGAGAGAGAGAGAAGCAGACTCTCCACTGAGCAGGGAGCTGATGCGGGCCTCCATCCCAGGACCTGGAGATCATGACCCGAGCCAAAGGCATATGCTTAACCATCAGAGCCACCCAGGCACCCCCACGTACTCTACTTTAAATTGAGCAAGCTGTTTTCTGGAAAATATCTACCCTTTAATATGGGGTTGTCCTTGCAACTGAATAGATTTGTAAGAGGCAGCTTTATTAGACTTGGGAAGAAAACACACTTCTCTACTTGATTGTAATCTGAGTTCTTTGCGAAGATGGTAAATTATATTTCTGAGAGAGGATACAGAAACTAACTAGCTGTGGATTTTAGTGGAATTTGTCAGTATATACTTTTCTGATTTGTCTGATGCTGACATTTTACTTCTTTTTTTTTAATATATTGTTGGTCTGGCTTTTGCTTTCGAAGATGAAAGAATATGTCTTAAAAATTATTCCATGTCAGTTTGTTTAAAATATGTTTTGTTTTTGTTTTTTTAATTTTTATTTTTTATATTTTTATTTAAATTCAGTTAGCCAACATACAGTACATCATTAGTTTTTGATGTAGTGTTCGATGATTCATTAGTTGCATATAACAACCGGTGCTCATCGTAAAATATGTTTTTTAAAATACGTGCTAAATATGCTAAAATACTAATGTTGGTATAAAATGACCATTAACATTTCTTTTCCTGTAGTTTATTGTACTTTAATTGTACATAGATTTGGGCCCTGGGAGAAATGGTGCTAGAGCCATTTTCATAAAGACTGTCCTTTTCCATTTTATATTTATCACCAGTTTTGTTAAAATTCCAGTTTCAATATAACAGTGATAAGATATATATCAAGGAAATAACAAGTATCCAACAAAATCTTAAAAATGTGTTTGGATGCTTTCACTTGTTTTTCTTTTGCTAACAGAATGTTTTGAATTTGTCAAGAAATACGAGCATACCAAGGACTCTTGAATCTAGTCCATTAAAAAAAAAATAAGTCTAGAGTAGCTTTTTAATAATTTAAATGTGGATACTATTAGTTAGGCTTAAAAAGTGTTGTCTAAGCAAGTCGTGTTTATAAATAAACTATTTCATATGCAATCCTTTCCTTAAACCTTATTTTTTTTATTGTATCTGAGTAGTTAGATTGATATGAGAACTGTTTGGAAGTAGAACAACAATAATTGATAAAATTTTGAGATACTAGTGACACAGGTGTTTTGGAACACTAATAAAATATTAGGAACAACGGACAATGCTAGAGTATCTTACAATATTGTGAGTATAATCTGCTATTCAGAGGCTGTCTTAATGCATTTCAAATTGTCACCTATTGCGGTTTTCCTTTACCTTCTCCCACCCTTAAGACAGAATCATCTGAGTTTTGCAGACCTTTGATATGAAGTTATCACAATGCAATGTAGGAGGAGACAGGAGCCAACTGTTTTGTAATTCCAGCACCTAACACAGAATTGCATGTTTGTTTGACTTGAGTCGTATACAGATTTAATTCGCACAGGAGGTCGACTGAGCAAAGTTGTCTTTTTCTCTCTCTTTTGGGGAATGCCATCTTTGTGTCAGTCACTGTGTTACATAACAGTAAACTGTAACTAAGGTACTTAATTTGTTACATTATTTCTACAAATGATTTGCGAATAAAAATTCCAGCAGTCTGAATTAATTCTGAATACTTGTTGGGTAATTCTAATTACAGTACCTGGATTTTCTTTAGTGATTTTGAAAAGAGTAATTCCAAATGATGTTTGATTTCCTAGCGTGACTGTGAAATACTACGGAAAAGCATCTCATGCTGCTGCATATCCCTGGGAAGGAGTAAATGCATTAGATGCTGCTGTCCTGGCTTACAACAATCTGTCCGTGTTGAGACAGCAAATGAAACCAACCTGGAGAGTTCATGGTACGAATGTCAGATATTTTGTGTAATAGACGGTGCTTAATATATTTCAGTGCAAGGTAATTAGTGCTTGAGTTTTAAAAATTGGAAACATTTTACGCACTTCATGTGAATATTCCAAACTTTTTAAACATTTTCAGAAATTCATGTGACAGAATACTAGGATGTTTGTATATGTTGGGTAAGAAGACAATTAAGAGAATTTATGCGTAAATGGAATGGTCATTTTGAGTATTAGAAATAATGGTTTTACGTAAGGACATACATGCTTTCTGTGGGTATTTGAAAGTTGAATCTTGATTTTCCAGTTATCCTCACTGTCTTTTAATGGTAGCAAATCATTTCCTCAATTTAAAAACAGTTAGGGTTACTGGTTTTATTTTTTCAAGTGCTGTTAATCCTGAGTAACATCTTTTTAAGTTATGCGTATCACCTTAATGTAATGACAGTATCACCTTAATGTAACGATAAATTATGCGTTACCTTAATGTAACGACAGTATCTTGAAGGTACCAATTTATTTTTTAGTTTATTTTCTCATGATAAGGGATATTGTTACACTTTAATATCTGTTCTTTACCTGATTTTGTTACAGGCTGAAATTAGTTTATAGTGGTACGTTTACCAATTTTCTTAGTTTTTTTTTTAAGAGAAATATGTAGAAATAATATTTTTGAAAGCAGGTCATATAAATTTAGATTTTGTATATCTATTTTAGTTATTACTCTGAATGGCTAAATCTTCCTTCTCAGTGTAGTTCCAAATAAACGCATTTGTTTTGACAGTTAATAGTGCTTAGTGATCTTTGACCTGCATTGGTTTCTTGCTGGTATAAAAATTATGTTCCCATAATTTAAATGCCATTTAAAATATTCATTGGATTCTGGAAGTATGAGGGTAATTACAGAACCTTACACCATTTTTTCCCCCCTTAGGTCAAAAGTTTTTCAAAATGTACAACTGTAGTGAAGCCTACTGAAATAAACGTCTCTTTCAGAAGGCTGGATAATTATAAAAGTTTTTTAACAGTTTCTTTATAGTCATGCAACATAATTTCTTAACATTATATAAATTCCTTAGAATAAAGTACATATAGACAATTTTTTTTCCTATTAGCTAAAAAGTATTACCCTATGTATAGAAACTTTTGTACAACACATCAAAATCTTTGATTGGTATATCTGTGAAGCTAGTAAATTTAAATTGTTTTTCTTCATGTACATACTGGCTGAAAACTTTATAGGTGTATTTTAACCTAAAGAAATGGTCTCCAAGCTGAATTTCAGTAATTTGGTTCTTTTTATAGGCATAATAAAAAGTGGTGGTGTAAAACCCAATATCATTCCCTCTTATTCTGAATTAATCTATTACTTCCGTGCACCCTCAATGAAAGAACTTCCAGTTTTGACCAAAAAGGCAGAAGATTGCTTCAGAGCTGCAGCTTTGGCTACTGGGTGTACAGTAAGAACTTTTAAGAGTTAATCTAAGTTATAATCAGAAGTATATATGTGGGCTGGGGTTGTTTAGTTAGAATATTACCAAGTTAGATTAGAACCTGGGGCGCCTGGGTGGCTCAGTTGGTTAAGCATCAGACTCTTGATTTCAGCTCAGGTCATAATCTCAGGGTCGTGAGTGACATTGAGCTCCACGGGGCTCTGCATTCAGCACAGCATCTGCTTGAGATTCTCTCTGCCCCTCCCCTACCCCACAGGTGCACACGCACATGAGCTCTCCCTCTCTAAAATGAATAAGTAAGTTTTTTTTTTTAAGTTAGATTAGAACCTACCTTGCTCCTTTATCATTTGGCAGTGTTTTGAATATGTAAAATCAATTGACTGAACAGGTGATGTGCAGGTCTTTAATTCTTACTTATTTTACTCAGTGCCCACATAGGGAGGACTACAGTCCTCTTATTACACTGTTCTTGGAATAACTCTTCATAGGGCTGAACTAGAATCCCTGCTTTTTTGCAAGTTATAACCTTCCTTATTGGCAGTTATGTTTTCAGAATTACTCAGTATAGTTCCCATAAAGGGAACTTTATGGCAAAATCAACGAAAGCTATTTTTGGTGAAGTTATAGGTATGTGCAGTAATGATATAAATACTTACGGCTTGCTGGAAAGTTTGTTCATTTGAACCATAAAATCAGTGACATCTATAGCAGTCATACAGGGCATCCAGTGTAATGCGAATATTACATATTCTTGCCCTGGGAGGAGCTTGTAGTCCAGTTGGAGAGTCAAGATCTGGATTGGTGCTAATTTTGTAACTTTTGGAAACATTATTACTATCTTATTATTATTTCATATGTTTAGGCCTCCATTTTCTCTTGAAAAATGGAGATAATATAATCTATCTTAGGATTCTTGTGAGAATTAAATGAGGTGTTTGTTAAGAGTTAGGGCCTCGCTCTCATCCTTACTCCCTTACTTGTTTCTGCTCTCATTAGACTGGAGATGTATGACTTACTCAGAGAGTGAATGGTGTCTCACAGTAGCAGTGATTCTCGGGCAGTATAAATGTCCAGAGAGGAAAAAATTGTTAATTTTATATAATAATATAAAAATTATATTTTAAATATTTAAATTAATGTATTATAAAATAATAAATTTTATATTTAATAATATATTATAAGTTAATATTTAAATATAAATTAAATTATATTAAATGTAATATAATTACTTATATTTTTAATATATTGGCTGATTTGTAATATATGACCAGGTGGTCATTATTTCTAACTTAGATGTTGGCTAAGAATAGAAGAAATGTCCACCCTGCCATTTTATAATTGGCTTTTACTAGTGTTATTGACATTACCTTTCATTTGAGGAACTGTTACCCATTTGGATTTAATCAAAACAAAATCTGTAAATCCTCTTAACTGGCCACCTATAAACTGCTTGTAAATCTTCATATACTGAAATACTGAAATTAATAAGTGAGGACTCAGGGGCGCCTGGCTGGCTCAGTCGGTAGAGCATGCAACTCTTGATCTCGGGGTTGTGAGTTTGAGCCCCACGTTGGCTGTAGAGATTACTTTTAAAATATAAATAAATAAATAATAAGTGACGACCGTAGTCAACCCTTCTTCGTTGTGAACCTCCTATCTTTCTCTCAGGGTACCTTTAAAGCTTTCGGACCAAGCAGTGGTGTCAGTGTTGGCTTGTATTTTGGGTATGAGTAAAGCTTAATTTTTTCTTTTAGAGGCTACAGCCTAGGGCTCAGTGTTCCTCAGTGTCTGGTTTTTGGACCACCTGCATCAGAATTACGTGGGGGTGCTGGTTTACATGGAGATTCCTGGGTTTCCCTGTACCCTATTGAAGTTACTAAAGTTGAGACTCACTGGCCATTAGAGCAAGGTGACATTGTGTGGTTTGGTACATATATCACATTAGGAGATAGGGTCCTAGGGAAGTCTCATTATAGAAAATACATATTTTTTAAAGGTAAAATATTTGAGAGAGTTTATATCTGGAAGGGAAAGTGTGCCCTTAAACCTCTTGCTGGTTTAAAAATTAGATAGTGAATGAGTTTTTTATTTCAAAATTTGTTTTATAATTTCTTATTAGGTAGAAATTAAAGGTGGAGCACATGATTATTACAATGTTCTTCCCAATAAGAGCCTCTGGAAAGCTTATATTGAAAACGGAAAAAAACTTGGAATAGAATTTATTTCAGAAGATGCAATGTTGAATGGCTCTTCAGGTAATTAGGTTCCTTCATATATACTATATTGTGCTGTTTGGGGAAGGAAAATATCATCTTTGGTTAAATGGTTTTGTTTAGCAGCTTTGGAGGTGGGGGTATTGCTCTTGTTTTTGATAATATTTTTCACAAACTTAATGGTTAGGGGAAAGAAACTAATGAACTCTTCAGTGAATGTAAAGTGTTAAGTGAGCAGATTTGTTTTTAGAAATAGCCAGCATACTTTTTCCTTTGTATTCTAAATATTTCTGGTGTTTAAATTTGCTTAGTTCTAATTTTTAAGTAAGCTACTTAAAGGAGAACTAGAATTTTAATTCATTCTCAGTCATCAGTAGACAGGCTAGCAAGTTATAAGGGGGCATTCCAGTTTTTGAGGTGTGACTATTACGGTTGTTTACTAGTAGTTGTTTAGTAAGCAACTATTAGAATTTAAATAGTTATAAGTGTATTGAGGGTTCTTTTAGATTTTGTTCCTTTTAAAAGCATCATTACTAATATGTTTGCATGTTAGAGTGTTCTCCCAAAATATAATAATAGATGTTGACAAGGTGGACTCAAAAGGAGTTGGCCGTAGAAATGGGATGTTAATGTCATTTATTGAGATAAGGAGTTCAGGAGAAAGCAGGTTGGGGTATGGTATGTTGGTATATATTATTAGTATGTTAAGTTTAAGGTGCTTATAGGACTTTTAAGGGTAGCTATTCAGTAGCCTATTGAATCCAGAACCCCCAAAAGATGTCTAGGTTGGAGATATAGAAGATGTCAATATCTGAAAGGTGATTGAAAACACAGGAGTTTTTGAGGTCGCTCAAGTACACAGAGAAGATGCCCAAAGATGACTCCCTAGGGATTACCAGCACTTAGGAGACAGGCAGAGGAAGTCATTTAGAGGAGACAGAAAGCCAGACAGTCAGGAGAGAGTCAAGTCATGGAAGCCAAAGGAGTAGAGAATTTCTAGAAGGAAAGGAGTGGTAAATCATGTCAGGTGCTGTAGAGATTGGATAAGTATGGTCTGGTGTTCATTGGACTAGCAATTAGAAATTCATGGATTGTTGTGCCTTTCCAAGGATCTACTGATTTTGGAAATGTTACTTTTGTGGTTCCTGGGATTCATCCATATTTTTACATTGGATCTGATGCCTTAAATCATACAGAACAATATACGGAAGCTGCAGGTAAGTGTTCTTAGAAGTGAACGTGTTGGCATATGTTCTCTTTTTGTGGTTATAGCTGCCCATGTAATTTAGCCTATTGTTATTTCATTATCTAACATGACCTCAGAAAATACTGTATTGTGGTGGGCATTTGGAGAGGCAGTTTGGTATCGAGTGCTAACCTGAAAACAGTTCAGTAATTTATAATAAATATGGAGGTTTCTTCATTTATTTTCTCCACCTTTTAGGATCACAGGAAGCTCAGTTCTACACTTTACGTACCGCCAAAGCTTTGGCAATGACTGCATTGGATGTTATTTTTAAACCAGAGTTGTTACAGAGAATCAAAGAGGACTTTAAATTGAAACTTCAAGAAGAGTTTTTAAATACAGTAGAATAAAAGGAAGATCTAGGAGCCACTTATGGATCATTAAGAAGTAATAGTTTTTTTCTTTAATCTTTTTTAATGATGGAGAAAGGCATCCTTAATTTTTAGTCTTAAGGGAGTCAAGTTCCTCTTACCTGAAAAATGAGGACATGATGTGGCAAAAACACATGACCTCAGGGGCATCTGGCTGGCTCAGTCAGTAGAGCACGTGACTCTTGATCTCGGGGTCATGAGTTTGAACCCCATGTTGGGCGGAGAGTTTACTTTAAAAAAATTAATTTAATAAATAAAATGAAAATTTTCACAAATCTGTGTTTGATGCAATTGTGATCTTTTAGGAGCTGATATGTGATGGCATTTCTTTCTTTTTTTTTTTTTTAAGATTTTATTTTTAAGTTATCTCTACACTCAACGTGGGGCTCGAACTCAACCCCGTGAGATCACAGTCGCGCACTCCACCAACTGAGCCGGCCAGGCTCCACTGTGATGGCATTTCTTAAACAACTTGGATGATGCATGGTTTATCAGTGATAATATTTTATAAATGTTAATTATTTTAATTAATATTATTGATTAATAATATTAATTATTTAATTGTTGTATAAGTGTATTTTAAAAGATGCAAGGGATTTCAAACTTTATATTCAGAATTGACCCATGAAAGATTTTTTCTTTTTTGATATAAGGTGGTGAAATAGTTTAAAATTCAAGTGCTAAATTTAGGGAAGGTTCATTTTGAATATCTGACTATATCTGTTTTGGTTTAGAGAATCTTTTCATTGATAATAAAAGCAGGTTTTAATCAGAAATGCTGTGGGAAACAACTAGAAACTCAGGTACAAAGAATAAGAAAAAAAAATTTTTTTAATTAACTCTGAGAAGTGGCATTAAAGTGCTATTCCTAATTCCATATTTCTGTAATAGGACAAAATATAGACGGGTTAGACTCATTTCTGTGAAGTGTTTGCTTGGTAGCCCAGTGTGTTCTAGAGGGACTTAATGAGAAAGGAGCAAAGTCTATTTGCTTTGAATATTAATGTCATATAACTGGTCACCTCTACCCAGCAGCCCTATTCAGGCTTTGACTCAGAAGCCATCCTGTCCAGTTTACTGAATTTAGGAGACAGAATTCTAAGCCTCCTCAAGCCCCATGCTATCTCAATACTAGTTTAAAAGTATTGTAAGTTTTTCTTGGTTCTGAGTGTGAATTTCTTGAACATGATAAAAGAATGTGAAAAAAAAAGTATCTGGTAAAGCAAATACTTTAAGCTGTGAATATAGTAAGGCTCTAGTATACTTCATTTTAAAGGGAGTCCTCAAATTTGAGTGTATTCCAAAAATGGAAGGTAAAAGAGAGACAAGTGTTTGGTCTCTCTGCTCCAAGCAGGTCACTCAGGGCCCCTGAGCCTTGAGCTCCCCATTTGGAAAGTTAGATCGCTCATCCTTACAGTCCTTTGAACCTCTAATTCCTATTCTATCTGAAATTATTTAAAGTTGAAAAAAAGAGGAGAGTTAGTAGTTGAGAATTGCTTTTCTTCTATATCAAGGGGGACTACAAGCTATGGCCTCATTTGGCAAGCACCCGATTTTATATGGCTAGCATGCGAAAAATAATCTTTACATTTTTAAAGAGTCATAGAAAAAAAATATATATCAGAGACCAAGATCAGGTCATGTGACTAGTAAAACTTAAAATATTTACAGTCCAGCCCTTTATTTTAAAAAAATTTGCCAGTCTCTGTGCTGTATAACAGTAAAATAAAATCGGTCCTTCTTTGACTCACATCATGTAATCAGATCTTCTCCTAGGATAAACCTGCAAGCCAACTGAAAACTCAGAGAAAGGGGTTTAGCTGGCAGGGCCCTGGTGTTGACCGTTGCAGTGCATCGGCGGTTTGTCCTCGTCAGGCGTTCTGGTACCTTCAGCAGTTTGTTTCTTTTAGCATTTACTTCACTGTGAGCCACAGCTCTCCTGATGCCTCAGTCTGTCCTCTATGCAAGCCAGTTTTACAGCTCTTCACATCAGCCGTGAGATCTGGCTCTCCTGTGACACACCTTGTCTGATTATTTGTAATCTCAAAGAGCCATGGTTGGTATATATTTTACAAACCCGAGAGGGATCAGCAGAGGCTTCCGGCGGAGAATTGGAATATGTCCAAGATCGCCAGTTTCTATAAACGGAATTAGTTTCCTCATTATCAACTTAATAAATGTCTGAACTGCAGGTTTTAAATTCCTTATAGAAGTCTCGCGCTCAGGGGCGCCTGGGTGGCTCAGTCGTTAAGCGTCTGCCTTCGGCTCAGGTCATGATCCCAGGGTCCCGGGATCCAGTCCCACATAGGGCTCCCTGCTCGGCGAGAAGCCTGCTTCCCCCTCTCCCACTCCCCCTGCTTGTGTTCCCTCTCTCGCCGTGTCTCTCTCTCAAATAAATAAAATCTTTAAAAAAAAAAAAGGTCCCGCGCTCTAAGGAACATGGTTCTATTTTCTAAAGCCTCGATAACATTCTATAGAACAGTGATTGTTAACAGGTAACTGACACACTAATAATATTCTCCTGTTTTTTTGTGAAGTGTCACAAGTTCATTGTTATTCATACAAAGCGTTTGTGTTTTGTTTGCGATTGATTTACTTTTTAAAGACGAATTAGAGAAAATTTCAGGTTAGCATTCCATTGTTACTGACTCACTTGGGCTCTGATAAGTATCCTTCCGTGAGAGATCGAGGTGTGGGGCTGGAGCTGGTGGGCGGGTGTCATCTGCACCAGCACCCTCCGCCGTAACCCAGCGTGCGGAGTAATCCGGCTCCGCCCCTAAGATTTATGTCCCCTCTCGGTTGCTGTAATACTTTATTTTCCTTCCAATTTTTGAAAAGCGTGGTCAGGGGGCACCTGGGTGGCTCAGTCGTTAAGCGTCTGCCTTCGGCACAGGTCATGATCCCGGGGTCCTGGGATCAAGCCCCGCTTCGGGCTCCCTGCTCAGCGGGAAGCCTGCTTCTCCTTTACCCACTCCCCCTGCTTGTGTTCCCTCTCTCGCTGCCTCTCTCTCTGTCAAATAAATAAATAAAATCTTAAAAAAAAAAAAAAAAAGCTTGGTCAGAATACGGGTTTATTCATTGGGATATGGCATGGATTTATCATGTCAGAAAAGAGGTTGAGAACTGATGCTCTAGAGCCTATGTAGAGGTGCATTTTTTTTAGTACTAGAGCTTACCTTGACATTTCACATTATTTTACTTCAATTGTATTTAATACAATTCAGATTTTTCATCCCTTTTTATTTTTTATGTACCAGTGAGTTAATTGAGCCACATTACACTATAAAGTATAAATAAACACGTACATAAATGCTGGAGTCAAAAATCTCATTTCAGAGGAACCAATGATCACTAATCCTCATGATGCCATTTGAATGTAAGAGACCGCTGCCTTTGTAATGATAGATTTTCCTTTTGGAACTAAGCTCTTTTTATACCCCCATACTTCAGCAGCATGTTTCCTCAGTAACAGTGCTGAATTTTCATAAACGTTTCTACTTGGCTTAAATTACCATTGTTGGTTGGTCCTCTCAGCATACGTTAAATCTCCAGAGATTCTGGAAGATAAAGAAAGCACTAGATTACATGTGAACATGTACATGAACATGAACATTGAGACAAGGAAGGGTTATATTTAGCTCTTTATACTTTTAAAAGGTGACTGCTTATTTTTAGGAGGTTAACAAATAGGACCTTTCAGAATTTATAATTTTGTATCTTGTTTTGGAGGAAAATTGTATCTTCGTTTGAGGAAAGGGGCAACCAAGTTTTTCTCCTAGAAATCGTTTGAGTGATGACACTTAATTATCACTTAGCATCAGTGGCCGTTGTTACTCCTCTACTAGATTATACATCAATATATTGATACCATATATCAATATGCCTGTGTATTATTGGGAGCCAGTATCTTTTCAATATACTTATACTTAATTTCCTTCAGGTACACTAAGACCTGATTCTTGGGGGGAAGAAAGGCCAAGCTGACTTAGTGCAAAGTTTAAAATAATATGATTTTTTTTTCAAGATTGACCTCGTTTCTCACCTAAACTAGAGGTATGAGTGGACGTGTTTGAGGTGTCTTTGTTTTTATGGAAAATACTTCTGTTACACGCCTTTTTAATGATCTTTCATTGTTCATAACCTGCACCGAAAGTCTTTTCCTCAAATACCAACTTTTGGCTATCTTTGTTAAATTAATAGACTTTAAAAGGTAGAAGTCAAATTGATGATTTAAATATAACTACAGACTAAAAATGTTTTCTCCTTAGTGACTTAATTTTATTTTATTTATTTATTTTAAAGATTTTATTTATTTATTTTGAGAGAGAGAGAATGAGAGACAGTATGAGAGGGAGGAGGGTCAGAGGGAGAAGCAGACTCCCTGCCAAGCAGGGAGCCCGATGCGGGACTCAATCCCGGGACTCCAGGATCATGACCTGAGCCGAAGGCAGTCGCTTAACCAACTGAGCCACCCAGGCGCCCGTGACTTAATTTTAAAAGCAGGCCTGACAGCAACCTGAATAAAACAGTTATGTGGGACTATTAATTACTAAATTAGTCTATGCCATATAATAACACAGTATAGCTAATGTTTAGCTTGCCTCTTTTCAGACTGCTTTTCATTTTTAAATATTATCCATATTTTATGGAACTACTCAGGAAGTTTATCCTTTTAATTACTTCTTTGTATAGCATTCAAAAGGGCTGAGGCATGTAGGGTAAACTAGAACATTTTCATGTGTTTATGAATACTTGTATAAACTGACAGTGTTATGATTTCTCACAGTCTTCCAAAGGCCTGTTGAGTTATGGATATATTGATATTTTAGCTGTTGTAATTTCAGTAGCTGAGTTCAGTGAACATTTGTGGAGGACTGCCTACTTCTAAGCTCAAGGTGGTAAGAAGAGTAAGCGTATGCGTGAAAACACTTGGGGTTGGTGGTGAGTTCTCATAAGATTTACTTCGTCTGAGCAACCCAGGTATTGAGGGACCATCTGAAAGCTGCTGTCTTGTAAATTTTTGAGGAAGTGTTTCTAAAATATTTAAAAATACCTGAGTCATGTCAGTTTGGTTGGATAGAAGAAATTGATATTAAAAGTCTTTTTTTTTAAAGGATGATTGTCTAATACTCTTTTTAAAAAAATCTTTCTGATAGTTTTGTTTTATACATTTCTTACTTTTTACCCAAAGCATCTCTTCAGTCTTTTGGAAAGTGCCCTACATAGTGTACTAGCCTTCCAAACTATCAAAACACATTTTCATTGTAAAATAAATCCGTTATCTTTGTGCTGGCTAGCGAGTCTATATGGCTGTAGAGTATGATAAACTCCATCTTTATCGCTTCAACATACTTAAGGCATTTTGCAGTTCATTTGAGAATGATGCGTTTTGATATGTATGAAGTTAATATTTTCAAGTAAGCAGTCTCTACCACCATCAGGTGACGGTAGTTCCTGTAGTATTTTAATACGTACATATTAAAGTGTGTGTGAAAATCTGAAATGGTAATAAATATGTTTAATAGCAGTTGTCTTGTGGTTGTTTTCAGCATACATGGAGATAAGAAAATATATGAAGCTAAAGTACAATTTCTCGAATACCTTGTGATATATTATTCTCTTATTAATTCATCAGTTTTACAGATGATGATTTGCTTTTAAACTGTAAATGTCGGGGCACCTGGCGGGCTCAGTCAGTAGAGCATGTGACTCTCAATCTTAGGGTTGTGAGTTCAAGCCCCACATGTGGCGTGGAGTTTACTTAAAATAAAAAACTAAAGAAAAAAAATAAATGTCATATTACTCATATAATGGAGAATTTTTAAAATTGTGTTGTTTAAAAAATGAATGTTTTACTAGTCTCAGAAGCTGAAAAATGCCAGTGTAAACTGTACATGGTAAGAGAATACATAATTATAGTATTGAATTTTCTCTAAAAAGAATTTTCAACTTTAATACAAAATAATTCCACATAGTAACTAAAATGCAATAGAATAGGTCTTTAGATTCTTACCAATGGCTGAAGAATAAGTGTCTCATATGAAAAAAATTACAAGTGTCTTCATATGAGAAAAATTTAGACTGGCTTTCAAAATAGAGTCCAATCCTTCTTTCCAGGGATGGAAATGTAAGATTAGTTTTTGTTAGTTCAGTGGATCAAAGTATCCAATCACCTTAAAAAATAAACCTCAGGAATATAAAATAGAAATATAAGGTCAGGGTCTTAGATAAGAACCTTGTTTAGGCCAAAGACTAAGTTAGACCTTACCCCACTGAGTGAACAATAAATTACATCCGAGTTTGAACTTCTATCAATTTGTTGTGTCACCATCTGATACAGTATTTTGTTTAGCTCAGGAGAATGGAAAGCAGTTCAGAAACTTCATGTTTTCCCATTTGAGCTTAATTTACTCAAGGAATACCAAACCTAAATCCAAGCATTGTTAACTGCCTGTAAATGATACAGATTCAGGATTAATGATCAATCACCTCATGCGTGCCTTGTCATCTGACCCAACCATTCCTTACAGGAAGATCATGTGTTGTGGTAGGGGAACCATTCATCCCAAGTCACAAAACCCACTTAGGTGGGTTGTGTGTTCTTTAAGAGAAGGTCCCATGTACAAATATATATATATAAGAAGAGCTTGTGATAGAAAATCCCAGGCAGAAAGAGATTGCAACCATGGTTCTCTTGGGTTTTTATCTCTAGGCATCTCCAATCAGATTTTAGCCCCTGTTCCATCTTCTGCTGTTGCCACGACCCCTTTGTCGTGATGCACGCTATGAAGGCGCACACATGAATTGTGTCTTTCCACAATGTCAGCTTTATCTAATCATGAGGCAAAGTTAATCATAATTTAAAAGCAGGTTCAGGATTCCAAACTCAATGACACTTCACCATGTGATTAACTTGACTTCTTACCCCGCCCACGGAGCAGAACGTAAGACAAGCCACACAATATAACAAGATAACAGAAGGGTGTAGGAAATAGAAGTCAATCTGTGGGTGTGGTTGAGGTTGAGATAAGACCTAGGTCAGGTTAGCTCGACATACGCTGCTTATTATGCTCCCGCAGTAAAGGATCTCAGTTCTTTTCAGAGATCAATCTGGAAGCTGCCTTTCTTAAGTGGTCAGACATAGAGGGGTCATGTCTGAAGAGTGACAGTTTGCTGCAAAAATCCTCTCCATTTCAAAGGGATTTTAATTGGTCTTGGGCCCCTGCTTCTGCTTGTGGTTGTTACCAGTTCTGAGGTGTCACATGATGCTGATCCCAGCGATATCTCGTGGCTGCAGTACCCCCCTTTTTTTTCTAAGTAGGCTGCACACCCAGTGTGGAGCCCAACGTGGAGCTTGAGCTCAGGACCCTGAGATCAAGGCCTGAGCTGAGATCAAGAGCCAGACAGTTAACCTGCTGAGCCACCCAGGTGCCCCTCTGCAGTACCCTTAACTCTACATCATTGCTTAACACAGGTCCCTATTTGAAACAAGCTCTTGCTTGACCTGAGTGACTCCATCTTGCTCTCTACACCCTTCCATCCTCTGCCACTTACTAAGTTCTCCTGGCCTAAATATGATTTCTTTTCTCCGTGGATCTAAGATTGGACAAAAATGAATTTAGGAAATCAAAGAGAAAAAAAATAAAAGCTTAGAAATGAATTCACAAAGCACAAATTTCTCTTTTTTTTTTAAGATTTTCTTTATTTATTCATGAGAGACAGAGAAAAAAGGGAGAGGCAGAGGGAGAGGGAGAAGAGGCTCCCCGTGGAGCCTCTTGATCCCAGGGCCCTGAGATCATGACCTGAGCAGAAGGCAGATCCTTAACTGACTGAGCCACCCACGTGCCCACAAATTTCTTACTCTAAGATGACAAGAACATAATTTCACTAACAAGATTTGTTTTCTGTCCTCACCATGATTTGTCACAGCCATATTTATTATCTTTTAATATATGGCCTTAGATACGTGCATTCCCACTGCCAGGGAAATCAACTTTCTGCATACTCAAAAGCATGTCCTACATGTTGAACCAGTTGCTGAAACTTTTGTTTTTGTATTTATTTGTTTTGTTTTGTTTCTTGTTTTTAATAGTCTGAAGGATCCCTTTCGTTTTGGCTCATTTGCCGACAACCATCACTGAGCTCAGGGTAGGCAGAGGAGGAAAAAGTCTTAATCTGATTCTGGTTGCTAATTCCTTTCCTGTGTCTTGAAGAGCTAGTTTACCCTCTTTCAGCTCTCTAGAAGACCTATACAAACTGACCTGGAATTCTGATATGGATGGGGAGGCACTCGAATTAGCTCTCCTGGGGTGGGGGTGTCATTTAGATGACGATGAGCCCTAGAAGTTTAAAGACAAATCTGGAGCTGAATGTCATGTATGTGCAGAGGACAAGCTTAGTAGCCAATACAGCAATCACCCAGAAATGTAAGAAAGGTGCTATACTGCCTAAAAAAGAAAGCTGTCTGAAATCTTTCCAGTGTTCATCAGGCCCAGCTGGACTTCTATTTACTTTATTTAAAGGTGAGATTCCCCTGTATTCTATTTCTTTCTTTTTTTTTTTTGAAGATTTTATTTATTTATTAGAGACAAAGATAGCGACAGAGATAGCAAGAGAGCATGAGCAGGGAGGAGAGGGAGAAGCAGACTCCCCACTGAGCAGGGAGCCCTGACTTGGGGCTCGATCCCAGGACCCCAGGATCATGACCTGAGCTGAAGGCACTTTTTTTTTTTTTTAAAGATTTTATTTATTTGACAGAGACACAGCAAGAGAGGGAACACACGCAGGGGGAGTAGAAGAGGGAGAAGCAGGCTTCCCGCGGAGCAGGGAGCCCAATGCGGGGCTCAGTCCCAGGACCATCATGACCTGAGCCGAAGGCAGACGCTTAACGACTGAGCCACTGAGGTGCCCCCTTCTATTTCTTTCTTAAGCTAGTATGAGTGGGTTGCTGTTCCATATTGTCAGATACTACTAAGGTATGGTTTAATCCCATTTGTGATTTTTAAAGTCCTAGAAAACTAGGAACCTAGAATCACACTACTGTAACATAATAAAGAATATTGATCTCAAATGAACATCCATTCCAGACATTCACTGTCAGTGTAAGGAAACAGAGTCTGACAAGAATATGTATCTAAGAGTATTCATCACAGTATTATTTTTTGTCTGCTTCTCCCTCTCCTCCCTGCTCATGCTCTCTTGCTTCGGGGGCGTGGGAGAGGGAGAAGCAGGCTTGTGTTCCTGCTCTCGCTCTCTCTCTCTGTCAAATAAATAAAATCTTAAAAAAAAAAGAAAAGAAAATTCCATATATCCCCATACTCCCTTTTGCCGCCCTATAACTGTGGCCTCTCCCCACTACCTCCTTGCAGTCTCTCCTTTACTGTCTTGCCCACTGCTGTCCTGCAGTGTGATCAATAAACTTCTCTTTTGTTCTGCCTTGGGTGCATCCTCTCACTGCCTAGGCTGAGTGGCAGCCCCAAATGAATCACCTACGGGATCTTGTTAAAATACGGGTTGTAATTGAGAAGGTGGAAGGCGGGTACTGAGATTCTGCTTTCTTAACACATTACTAGATAATGCCAACCCTGCTCTGGGAATATCTGAGTTGCAAGAATCAAATTGTATTTTTATCCCAATTAAAAATAGATGCAGCAAATACCCCAATATGGAAATCCAACTTGAAGAATGCCATGATAATTGTGTTACGGAACGGTATTACAAAATGGGAAAATAGTTGTGAAGCTGAACCTTAAATCTTTAGTTTTTAGGGAAATCCACCAGACATATGTGAGTACAGTTATGCCGTATTTCATAGCTAAAGAATTTTGCGAAGATTGTTAACTAGTTGAAATGGCAAAGCCAGTAGTACTATGTAGCCAGGTTCATATTAAGTTGTAGTCATGGTATTTTGGGGAGAAGCCAGAACATTAAAATTGATTTTCATGTAAGGATAGTTGTGTGCAGATGTACCACATAAGAAAATGGTGTCAATTTTCGGTGAATATTGAGAAATTTGCAGAGATCATTTTTTCTTTTCTCATCATGCTGGAATGATTTTTCTAGGCATATCATTAAATTGGGCAATACTAAAGTTGATTGCTTTCCAATAGAAGATGTAAGAGGAAGAAACCTACTGGAAAATTACAAGTGGAATCCTGTTAAAACGTGCCTGAATGAGATTTAAAACTTGGCCTTTGCATACAAGAAATCTTGCTATTGTGACCAGGAAAATTTCCTAAAGCAACTTCCGTGCCTCTTTATTTAATCCTTATCAAATAATTCCATTGACCTCTCAGCCTACAAGAATTTTCATTTCCTTGGAATCCGTCATTTTTAGGGACAATGTTTTAGAATTACATTCGTCTAGATTCTATGTTGCAAGCCCCCAAAATTAAGATTATATTTAATATTTGTTGCCAGAACCTTTTTTCTTGCTCCGGTCACTTTTCCCCAGTGTTAATACTACTCTTAGAAATGTCAATTAAGGGACACCTGGGTGGCTCAGTCGGTTAAGCATTTGCCTTCAGCTCAGGTCACGATCCCAGGGTCCTGGGTTCGAGTCCTGCATCGGGCTCCTTGCTCAGCAGGGAACCTGCTTCTCCCTCTCCCTCTCTCTGCTGCTCCCCCTGCTTGTGCTCTCTCTCTCTGGCATATAAATGAATAAAATCTTAAAAAAAAAAAAGTCAATTAAAATTTTAAACCAAGGAAATGGTGGGGATTTGGGGAGTATTTACTTTTTGCATTTCTTTATACGTTGTGTTTCCCTGTCTTATTTTCAGTTTTTAGAATAAATGAGAGCTATAAAAAGTTGAAAGGGCTTTTATATATTGGAGAATCAGATACGTATAGGAGGGTTCAAGCTAAAAAATGCCAAAGGTGCTGTCACATTCATCAGACAAATCAAACTGTCGAATGCTGTATAGACCGAAAAGAGTTTGAATTTTATCTTGCAGTCATTAGGGTTGTGTTCAACTCTCATTTGGCCTGAAAATGGAAGTGTTGTTTGTTTTTTTCCCTGCTAATTAGATATTAAATTTTCATCAAGAGTTCATCTTATTCTTTTCTTTCACCGACTTTTTTTTTTTTTTAAAGATTTGATTTATTTATATAAGAGAGAGAAAGAGAGCAAGCACAAGCCGGGAGAGGGGCATAGGGAGAGGGAGAAGCAGGCTCCCTGCTGAGCAGGGAGCCCAATGTGGGGCTCTATCCCAGGATAGAAGATCATGACCTGAGCCAAAGGCAGATGCTTAACCAACTGAGCCACCCAGGCGCCCCCCTTCACTGACTTCTTAGTCTATGTCTCTTCGTATGAGTTCTTTAGTGAGTTACCACAAAATGAAAGGTTTTTGTACTTGAAACTTAGGAATCTTTAATACAAATACACTATCTGAAAGTGATGTGGAGAACAAAGGCGAAAGAAATGCAGAAAAAATTAAACTTCCTTACAACTTCCAGCCCATTGACAAGTACTTGGGACAGGCAGAGTGACCGTCCTTCCTCAAAGAGCTCAACTGCTTCAGTATTAGTACTCTGCTAGAGGCCAAAGGCAACTTCAGCTTGACATTAGCCCTACCTCCAGGATCCTGTAAGTCTTCTTTAACATACGAAAATCCCTTTGGAAACTTCCTTTATCTCTACCTCTCCAAGATATGTTAGCAACCATCCAAACAGATGGCCCACTGATACACATTTGAAGGGTCTCCTGACTAAGCGTTTACTAGACAGAAGTAAATGACCTTATCCGAACAACAGCTGGCCCCCAAGGTCCTGGAAACCTTGCTTCCAAATTCCTTAGAGACTTATGCTATCCCTAACCTCCTCCCAACTTGAAAGTATGTAATCAGTCACTCCTCACAAGCCCAGTGCAGCTTTCTGCCCACGGGGTCCTGTCCATTTAATAAAACCACCTTTTTTGGCACTCTTAAAACACACACACACACACACCTTTTTTTTGCACCAAAGACATCTCAAAAATTCCTTCTTGACCATTTGCTCCCAGACCCCAAAGTGCCACATCAAAAGTACTTGTTTGTGGGGCGCCTGGGTGGCTCAGAAGGTTAAGCGTCTGCCTTTGGCTCAGGTCATGATCCCAGGGTCCTGGGATCGAGTCCCGCATCGGGCTCCCTGCTCGGCGGGAAGCCTGCTTCTCCCTCTGCCTGCTGCTCCCCCTGCTTGTGCGCTTTCGCTCTCTCCCTCTCTGTCTCTGACAAATAAATAAATAAAATCTTTAATAAAAAAAAAAGTACTTGTTTCTGGGGCACCTGGGTGGCTCAGGAGGTTAAGCATCCAACTCTTGATTTCACCTCAGGTCTTGATCTCAGGATTGTGAGTTCAAGCCCTGCACTGGGCTCCACCCTACTTAAAAAAAAAAAAAAAAAAGTACTTGTTTATAACTGGGTTTTACAAATGTGAGGTTTCATTGTTACTAACAAGCCATTTTTTATTCTTCCTAAAATCTAGCATCACCGCTCTTCTCTAAAATATGAATTATGAGCCTGGGTGGCTCAGTCGTTAAGCATCTGCCTTCAGCTCGGGTTATGATCTCAGGGTCCTGGGATCGAGCCCCGCGTCGGGCTCCCTGCTCTGTGGGGAGCCTGCTTCTCCCTCTCCCTCTGCCGCTCCCCCTGCTTGTGCTCTCTCTCTTGCTGTCAAATCAATAAAATCTTTAAAAAAAAAAAGCTGATCATTTAAAAAAATATGAATTATGAAAAAACTAATGACTATTGGTTAGGGATATATGACACAGAAAGAATATTGCCATTAAGAAAAAGCTGGTCTGACTAACCCAGTTCCTTCCTGGCTAACACTCTGCACATCTTTATGATGTCCACATTATAGCACAACAATGATGATAAACCCTCAAAATCCTGAACTACCTGAGAATAAATTATGTTTGATACAGTTCAAATCAACTGTATTTTACAGTATTTTGACTTTTTTTTTTAAAGATTTTATTTATTTATTTGAGAGAGAGAGAGCACATGAGAGGGGGGAGGGTCAGAGGGAGAAGCAGGCTCCCTGCTGAGCAGGGAGCCCAATGCGGGACTCGATCCAGGGACTCCAGGATCATGACCTGAGCCGAAGGCAGTCGCTTAACCAACTGAGCCACCCAGGCGCCCGTGACTTTTTTTTTAAGATTTTTTTTTTTTATTTGACAGAGAGCGAGCACAAGCAAGGGGAGGGCAGGCAGAGGGAGAGGGAGAAGCAGACTCTCCACTGAGCAGGGAGCCTGATGCGGGGCTCGATCCCAGGACCCTGGGATCATGACCTGAGCCGAAGGCAGACGCTTAACCATCTGAGCCACCCAGGGGCCCCCAGTATTTTGACTCTTGAAAAATTATTCAATATGGGCATATGATGGTACCTGCCTCTTAACCAGACAATATTATTAACCACATCTTCCTATTCTCCAGTCATGCCAGCAAAAGTTTATTAAGTACTATAGATGCCCACATACATGGTGAGGTTCTCTCCAAAATTATCCATCAGAAATAGTTGCTTTATATTTGGGTCTTTACAAAGTCGTATTAGAGTTCTCTCAAACACATAGCTTTGACAGCAAAGTATGGCCTTGAGAAAACATTAGCATTGAAATGCTTGAAGAGGTCACCTGAGAGAATTGCTTTAAGACAGCAAAGAAATTTAGCATGAATTGAATCGTTTTTTTCTTCCTAACTACCAGTGTGGATATCACTATAAACTTTAAAAAACAATACTGTATGTGATTACATTATAAAGATCAAGAGTAAACACCTATAAGATGTATTATTATGCAAATGAATAATTCCCATGGACATCTGTTCTGGACTGAATTTTGCCCCACTCTGTCCCCAATTTATATGTTGAAGTCTTCACTCCCACTGTGACTTATTTGGAGATAGGGCTTTTAAAGAGGCAATTAAGGTAAATGAGATCATAAGGGTGGAGCTCTAATCCAGTATGTCTAGTGTCCTTATAGAAAAGAAAGAGACGGGCGCCTGGGTGGCTCAGTTGGTTAAGCGACTGCCTTCAGCTCAGGTCATGATCCTGGAGTCCCGGGATCGAGTCCCGCATCGGGCTCCCTGCTCAGCGGGGGGTCTGCTTCTCCCTCTGATCCCCTTCCCTCTCGTGCTCTCTGTCTCTCATTCTCTGTCTCTCAAATAAATAAATAAAATCTTTAAAAAAAAAAAAAAGAAAGAAAAAAGAAAAGAAAGAGACACCAGGGATGCATGGGCTCAGAGAAAAAGGCCATGCGAGGACATAGCAAGAATGTGGGCATCTGCAAGTCAAGGAGGGAGAGCTCAGGAGAAACCAACCTGCCAACACCCTGATCTTGGACTTCCAGCCTCCAGAACCAAGAGAAAATAAATTCATGTTGTTTCAGCCAGCTGCTAAGGCAGCCTGAGCAGGCTAATACAGCATCCTATATGAGTTTTCCAAACAAAGTAGATGGAAATTCAGATGATGTGCCCTGGAAACCTTGTTAGATGACTCAGAGGGGCTCTGGTCATGAGGAAGAAGTGAGTGGCAAGGATGTTTGTGAAGAGTTTGATCAAAATCGTTTCATAAAATAAGCATGAAAAAAGTAATGCTTAAAAATGTCTTTAAATATCAAAAGCTAATGTTTATTTCATCTATATCTCTTTACGTATCTTCTTGAGTTTGCCAAAAAACTTTGTTTTCATGAGTTGTTTTTTTTTTTTAAAGATTTTATTTATTTATTTGAGAGCAGAGGGAGAAGCAGACCCCCTGCTGAGCAAGGAGCCCGATATGGGACTCGATCCCGGGACTCCAGGATCATGACCTGAGCCGAAGGCAGTCGCTTAACCAACTGAGCCACCCAGGCGCCCGTTTTCATGAGTTTTTATTGGGGGAAATGGGAGATTACCTTGTAATTAGGATTTGGGCAAATGTGGTTTTATTTACATATTAGAATGAAGTATGGTTCTCATATGAAGTTCAATTAACTGTGGAAAGAAAATGACATCATTGTGTATAGAATTCACTTTATTAAAGTGAGTTTCAAACAAATGCTATTTGGATAAATTTGGAGGGGGTTGATCCTGTAGATATATAGTATTAATAACTTATTTATATTTTTAAATAATACATCAAATTAGAACCCTCTCTCTTATCCCATGCCCTGGCGAGAGATGGCCATTGTTTTCTGGTTCACAGAAAATGGTGGCATTCACTAAGTATAACTAGAGATGTTCAGTGATGTCTTCCCATTTCTTTTTCTTTCTGGTGTTCTTTTTTTCTTCAGAAACCATGTGAGTATTTCTCATCCTAATGAGTAACAGGTAGTAGTCCCAAATGATGCATTTTCTTGAAATGTTTGTGCAGAAAACTGTCTATTTCCAAGTTCCTCAGGGAAGGTATCACACTACTGAGAAAGGACTTCACTTTGAACTAGGACATGCTCCACGGTGGAGCTACATGAAACAGTGATTATGAAACAGGAAACACTGAAACACAACTTTTCTAGGCTAGTTATCTCTATGACAGAACTGACAGAACACAGACCCTCTTCTTCATAATCTCCCTACCAGGGAAACTCCCCGCTCTGCCCCAAATCAGAAGCCATTGCACCAGTCTAAAGAGCTTTGCTTCTGAAGAAGTGAAACCTCATGAACCATAAGACATAAATAAAAATAGGAAAATTATTGTTGCCTTGTATTAAAATAAACATGAGGAGACACATTGAAAAATAGGGAATAGACTGTGACGTGAAACATTAATTTTGGTCAAAGTGGGGATTTGGGGGCATGTATGTTCCATGCGAGTTTTAGGTGCTCCCCAATTCCATCTAGTCCAGAGAATATAATGACATGCACATGGAGGGCATCATTCATGTGAATAAGCACCTAGGGTCTAAAAGAGGTTGAGCTACAGTGTGTCCACAACACGGGCAGGGTGCTCTTCCAGGGGATCCTGGTAACAAGTATCACCAGTTGCTACAGGTGTCCTATTCCTGGCAGCACCGAGTATAATGCTGAGGATACAATAGGTAGTTAACAAGTGCAAATTAAACCAGGGAGTGTCTTGTCCATGTAGTTTTGGAAAGCTGGTGAAGGGCGGGTAGTGGGAACTTTAATTGCATCATAACCTTAAATTACTTTCATCATACAGGTATTTCTGTGGTACATACAGAAGAATGTGAAATTTATAGAGTTAACAGGCATTTATGAGAAAATAGACCAGTATATTAAATTGAATAAAATATATGCCGCTGGAAAAATTATCCTGGAGTATTTATCAATGGCATGGGTGTCGATCCTCATGCTCACATAGCTGCTCCTCTGGCTTTTCCTCTGAGGGGAGCTCCTCTCCGAGGCCAAGGTCAGCTGCACCATCATCTTGTCTGGCTTCTCTCCATTCTCCGGTATGTAGTTGCCCAGGTCATTAACCTCCCCGTCACTGTAGCTGCCGTCCAGCATGACCCCGCGTGGCTGGGGTATTCCACAGGTGCAAGGAAGCTGCAAACACAGCAAACACACACTGGGATGCGAGCTCAGCTCCAGCTCTCAGAAGAAACCACATGCCAGTCGGGGGTTGCCTTTTCTAGTTTCTTTTATTCCCAGTTAGGGGCGGGGCATGGGAAAATAACGGTGTCGGCACTGCAGACATGCTAAAAGAGCAGGTGTCCTGTTTTGTTCCAAGTTTGCGGAGCGGAGCAACTCTGAGGGAACATCACATCGTCTCAGAGACCAACCCCTGAAGGTTCATGATCAGATAATTGTCCTGTTCTCCCTGAGGTCATGAACTGATAGGAGCCCCGATAAGAATGTTTTCAGATAACATTACGTGTGTGTAGTGTGATTGGGTGGGGATTGAAACGTGTAGCATTGTGGAAATAGTTTAGTCCTACTTAGTTCTAGTTCTCTGGAGGAAATAACCATTTGACTGCAGACAGGAGGAAGAAAGAAAAGCTGGGTGGGAGGGAAGATGATCCCGGGGGTCACATATGAAAGGAAAGTTCTTAGAATGGAAAATGTGCTTCCCTGGAAGTTTTGTTTATTTGTTTGTTTGTTTTTTTAATTACACGTCTGGGTTCACAAATACTTGTTTCACCATGTTGAACTGTCATCTATTTTTAGCACTAAACAATGAACACCACCATGATTAAAGGGACTTTGTCTTAATTAACTTGGCTTAGCTGCTGGTATGTGATAGGTGCTAAATAAATATTTGAAAGACTGAAAGATGTAGCCCAGGGTAAATTTCCCACTGTTTTAACATATTATTTTGTTTGCTTTTCACACCAACTGGTGAAGTAGGTGGAGGAGGGGGTGTCACCACCCCAATTTACAGAGAAGGTTTGACCTGCTCACGGTCCTGAGCTGGACCAGGCTCTGTCCCTGAGCAGACACCTCACTTGTGGTAAGGTCACCTTCTCGCGCAGCTTCCGCTCCTTGCGCTCCTGCACAGTGGTCAGGTAGTTGACGGCTGCGTACTCCAGCACCGACAGGAACACGAACACGAAGCTGACCCAGAGGTAGATGTCCACCGCCTTGATGTAGGAGACGCGGGGCATGGAGGCGTTCACGCCCGTGATGATGGTGGACATGGTCAGCACGGTGGTGATACCTGCAAACAGAGTGAGAAATAAGCAGCCGTTTGCCTTTCACCGAACCCCTGGGGGAGCTTCATGCCTCTCTTCTTTGTCCCTTCTGCTCCTTCTGCCTAGAAATCTCCATCTCTGCCCCTCTGTCTAGCAAACACCAAATCATCTCTCAAGATTTAGCTTTTTTTTTTTTAAGATTTATTTATTTATTTATTTGAGAGAGTGAGAGCAAGAGAGAGAGAACAGAGGGAGAGGGAGAAGCAGACTCCCCGCTGAGCAGAGAGCTTGTCATGGGGCTGGATCCCAGGACCCTGAGATCACTACCTGAGCTGAAGGCAGACTCTTTACCGACTGAGCCACCCAGGCGCCCCTAAAGATTTAGCTTTTATGAAGCTTCTCCTGTTCCTCCACCTCTCATACTTACCCATTCCCCCCCTCCATATACTCGTGACACCTGTCTCACCTTGTCCTTCTGTAGAGAGCCCACCCTAGATATTTTTGGCGGCAAGATATTTATTTCCATTCAGTTGGTTAAAACAGAGATTTATAGGAGCACCTGGCTGGCTCAGTCAGTAGAGCATGCGACTCTCAATCTCAGGGTTGTGAGTTCAACCCCCTACATAGAAATTACTTTAAAAAATAAAATCTTAAAAAATAGTAAATAAATAAAAACAGATTATATATACAAGCAGGTATATATGTGTTTCTTTATTTTATTTTATTTTATTTTATTGAGAGAGAGCATGAGAGAGAGGAGGGTCAGAGAGAGAAGCAGACTCCCTGCTGAGCAGGGAGCCTGATGTGGGACTCGATCCCGGGACTCCAGGATCATGACCTGAGCCGAAGGCAGTCACCCAACCAACTGAGCCACCCAGGCGCCCCTATATATGTGTTTCTTATAACTACTTCTCCAAAAAGGGGGAAAAGTGCACTAGGTATATTTCAGTACTTGTGTCCTTGTTGCTGGTGTAGAATCTTGCAGTCCTGGGCCTGTATTATCAGCTGTGAGAGCAATTCTGACAACCATCCCCATGCTGGACCTGGCTGCGCATTCAGCAATGTTGACTTGAGGATGCAGGGGTCAATTTTACCAAGAATGATGTTAACCTCATTTAGATTTTTAAAACATAGATTTTTAAAACTAGAATGTTTGTTTATTTAGCACAGTAACTGTTCAAGCTATAGAACAACTGTTAAAGGACAGGGCATTTGTCAGGAGTGTTTGCCTGGGATTTCAAATTAAGCTCAGAACATTTGCTTGGCAAATACCAAATCACAGGGGAATGGGGTCACCTTAAGGGCCAGCTCCAACTCAGTGTCACTAAAATCTGGGGGGGGGTCACCCTCCCTCTTGAAGCCTCGGAACCATCTGAGCGATGGTGATGTGACTGAGTGGGTGTGACATTTAAGGTAGGGGAGACAGTTGATGGCAAATAGCTATTCATGAAATGCTTACGGAGTAGGGATTGTCAGACCTGAGTATGTATAAGAGTTACCGGGAGACCTTGTTCAAAATGTAGGTTCCAGTCCTTTCTCAGGGATTCTGATTCTATACATGTAGATGAGACATAGGATTCTTCATTTTTAACAATTTCCCCCAGAGATTCCATTGCAAAGAGCCCTTGGGCCTCCTTTAGAGAAACCCTGGTATAGAACGTGGTTTCCCTATGTAGGTAGGCAGAAAAAGCACCCACACAGCAGGACCATCGACCCCAGAACATGGTTCTAACAAAACTAAAGGTAGGTTGTTTGCATGGGCACTCGTGGGGACCTGGAAACAGTTTTGCCACATAGGGTCTTAATAATGGCATTCTACCTGTGAATCAATAATCTGGTGTTTCCAAGTTATGCCAACAGGGGTTTAGAAACAATTTGAAATGAATGGTTTCATCTGGAAGAAATTACTTGTATTTTCAGGTGTCTGAAGGACACACTTGAGATGTTCCTTACCTAAAGGGACTCTGGCGGGCACAGCTCTGCGGTCGATCCAGAAGGACACCCAGGACAGCATGACCATCAGGGTGGCAGGAAAGTAAGTTTGGAGCAAGAAGAAGAAGATGTGGCGTCGCAACGTGAAGTTAATGTACAGACGGTTGTACCAGCCTGGGGGACACAGGAAGAAAAGATCACACACACCATAGCGACTCAGCTCCTGCACACAACCCATTCTATTCAGGGACTCATAAATGCCTTAGACACTTCACTGGAAACTTGCCATACCTTTACAGAGTGGAAGTGAGAAAAACCATGGGATAGAGTGATTATGTTAACCTACACCACATGGGTGAGTCCCTCTCAAGACATCTTTGGCCCCTGTCCTGTACGGAAAGGAAGCCCCTTGACAAGTCCATTTAAGACTCTTGTTACTCATCGTTTGGGGCAGAGCCCAGCAATGTCACCATCACTTGGCTGCTTGTTGGAAATGCAGACTCTCAGCCCCACCCCACATCTACCGCATCATAATCTCCTTTTTTAACAATACTCTCCACATGATTTATATGCATGATAAAGTTTGAAAAACATTTATTTAAACAAGCCCCTTTAGATTTCTTTATGGAGGACAGTGATTTAAAGTTGAAATACCAAGCTAACCCAAACATTGCATTTAGGAACAGCGAACGATCACAGATGCAGCTATGCTTTAGCTCTACCTTTGTGTTCTCTACAAGGAGGAAATACGCATGGAGGCATTCAAAGGAACAAGAGAAAGATGGAAGGAAAAGGAAAAAGCAGGATAAACCGGGGATGACGAGGACTGAACATGAAATGGAGACTTGGCAACACTAACTTGAAAACCTGGCATCTTGGACAATTATAATGCAATGGTTATCATTGTAAAGCAGTCACAGAGACTGTGGAAGTGCTGTAGACTGAATGTGTTCCGCCCCAAATCTGTATGTTGAAACCTAATCCTCCATGTGATGGTATTTGGAGGTGGGACCTTCAGAAGTGATTACATCATGAGTGGGATTAGTGCCCCTCTAAAAGAGACCCCAGATTGCTCCCTTGCGCCTTCCCCCATGTGAGGACACAGTGAGAAGGTGGCTGTCTATGAACTAGGAAGCAGGCTCTCATCGGACACTGACTCTGCCAGCATCTTGATCTTGGACTTCCCAGCTTCCAGAACTGTGAGAAGTAAATTTCTGTTGTTTAGAAGCCACCTGGTCTATGGTATTTTGTGATAGCAGCCCAAACAGACTAAGACAAGAGGAAGTGTCAGAATGCTAAGGATGAAGTGGGGGTCCCCTGAAAACCAAGACTCCTGAGTGATGTGTATAGAAGATGAGATATGCTGGATTGCCATGATATGCTGGGAGTAAAAGAGTGCCCTCTGTTACAGATTAGAAGACTTAAAAGGTTGCACTTCCTGTGCAGTCATGCAGTGTTTTGGCAATAGAAACTATAGAAAGAGGGGCGCCTGGGTGGCTCAGTCGGCTAAGCATCTGACTCTTGATCTCAGCTCAGGTCTTGATCTCAGGGTCATGAGTTCAAGCCCTGCGTTGGGCTCCACGCTGGGCATGGAGCTACAGAAAGGAAGGAAGGAAGGAAGGAAGGAAGGAAGGAAGGAAGGAAGGAAG
>NC_058410.1:69814523-69863922 GCF_002201575.2 Neomonachus schauinslandi | reverse complement strand
AAGGAAGGAAGGAAGGAAGGAAGGAAGGAAGGAAGGAAGGAAGGAAGGAAGGAAAGAAAGAAAAAGAAAGAAGAAAGAAACTACATAAAGATTTGAATAATATCATCCTGAAGGGTGATTAGTCAAGACCGAGGTAAGGGTTGGAGAGAGCTGTTCACCTCAGGGCCAGAAGGAAGAGCACAGGCAGGCCTCCAGGCAAGGAGGGGTGGCAAGCCCCTTCCCACCTGAGCCTGGAAGCTCACAAGGTCATAAAGAGGGCCTGTGCAAGCAGTATAGTTAAGAGAGAGTTCGTTCCAGGAAAAAGAAAAAGAGAGAGAGATTAGTTGAGTAGGACAGAGAGAATGGAAATTAACAGAGCTAAAACTGAACTGTTTCTTGCCTACAGAGGAGGGGGTTCTGGGAATCCTACGGGGGGTGAGATGTTAGCTGCTAAACTGGCAAAATGATTGGCTCAAACAAACCTCCTCACCTCGCTTATGTTTGAGTCCTTATTAATATTTTCTAGCTTATCACTTCGGTGCTTTGGTGGTGTGCACGAATCACCTCTCCCCCGGTGCTTGCCACCCCCTAGAGCCGACTTAGGATTTCCACCTTTGGCTTCAAATCCACGTGGCACAAGCTCAGCTTGACAACCAATTCACACCTTCCCTAAAACAGAGGATGACCCACCCAGCCAGGCTAACCCCCACCTGTGCTGCTGTAGAAAGCCAGTTTAGTGGTGGTGTGGAATTCTTGAATGAGGAACTGGGAGAGCGAGATCCGCTCATCTGTCTTTAAGGAGTCGTTGCCTTTTTTCCAGTACAGCATGAGGTCGTCCTCCGTGTAGGCATCTGAAAAGATGGGAGACAGTGTCAGGCACAGGCACGCGGCCGGGGGGAGACGGCCTGTCTGTGGGGCTCCGTGGGAGCAGCTCCTGGTCTCCCACACGAACTCTTGGGATGGTGGTAAGAGAGTTTGAATAAACAAGCCACAGTCTAAACAAAACAAAACAACATTTAAAAAAGACAACTTAATTCTCCCCAGTCTTCCAGAAGTCATCAGAGCAAAGCCCTCAAGCCTAAATGCTCCTAATTCCTGCAAAAGCGTTCACCCCACAATTCAGCCTGCCATTTATTAGGTTAACACAGATGAAATTGCTATACTTGCAGAGCAGAAATGGTGAGATTGTGGCAAAACTGCCTTACAAACCTAGGCTGATTTAGCCCTTTCTTTTCTCCTTCCAAAGTGTAGTAATGCAACCACTGATGCCGAATAACTTTAAATACTCGCAAGGTAATAAGGGCTGCATTCTAGCGAGAAAGGACCCATAAAGTGATGGCCGCAGAACACAAGTCCCTTCTCTTGCAGGCTTCCGGGTGCTCCTACCCAGGGTAAAATCACAGTGAGTCCCCCAGAAAGGACCACGCCCTCTGGCGCTGCCACATCCTGACCCTCGCCTACTTTAGGTGAGCACACACGTTGACTCCAGTTGAGCAAACCTACCTGCAGCCTGGACAGAACTGAGGTAAAACCTAACAGTGGCCAGTCCAGTCTGCTCATGTGTTAAACAGTTCTTTCTGGAGCTCCCGGATGCCCTGTTTCATGCCTCTGTTTTATTCTATGTCTTACCCTTGACCTGTGTGACGGTTGGTTTCATGTATCCACTTGGCTGGGCTAGAGTACCCAGTCAATCAATCAAACACTAAATTAGGTGTTGCTCTGAAGATGCTTTGTGGACGGGATGCCTACAACCAGTTCACCTGAAGTAAAGGAGATGATCCAGGATAATGTGGGTAGGCCTGATCCAATCAGTTGACAAGCCTTAAGAGCAGACCTGAGGTTTCCCCAAGAAGAAGAAGTTCTGCGCGTGGAGGGCAGGCTCAGGTCCCACCTGGGGGTTCCCAGCCTGCCCTTCCCTCCAGCCCACCCTGCGGATGGCAGACTTACCTCACCAGCCCCACGCTCGTGCAAGCCAATTCCTTGCACTCAATATCTCTTACTATGTATCTCCAATATTCTGCTTCTCTGTGCATCCTACCTGATGAAACCTGGAAGACGCTCCATTCCCAATGGAGCTGCCTGGGTGTACTAGGGAAAGCAGGGTACTGGAGCCAATGAGTTAAGTCCTTAGTGCTATGTCCTCAGGCAAGTTACATCCTTCCATGTATAATGGAGATAACAGTAACCTTCTTCCAGGATCTGGTGAGGATGAAATGACAGTAGGTGGAAAGCTACTATGGTGTTGGTCCAGGGATTTATTACTCCCTCGGTCCTGGGATTTATTACTCCCTTTTCCCACAATCAGTGCCCTATGGAGCTGTCCATTTGACCCCTGCGTCAACATCCCTGCCCTCCTTGGTCCCAGATGGCTGGGGCCAGGGGATCCCTGACTCATTGCCACAAATGTAGGCAGGCTTACAAAGGTGCACTGTGTCAAAGAGATTCTTCACTAGGGCTTGGTCACCAGCCAGGAAGGACCAGTGGGCGTGTGCTGATATTCACTTGGAGGAGTGGGCCAGCAGGAGTTATGGGGGAGTCCAGACTGTGCCCACCAGAGGAAGCATTTGGGCAAAGACTGAAAAAGAGAGCAGTTGTGTAGAGAGCTGGAGATGCAAGTGAGTAGTCCTTGACGCTGCCTCAGTCTTGCTCTTCCTGGCTCTTAACCTGTGCAGGGCGTCCGTGTGTGCAAGTGTCCTGAGGCCCCTCAGTTGTGCCTGAGGCTCTCTAGCACCATCTATGTTCACCTTGGCAGTTCCCTCGGGCAATTGTTACCAAACTTGTTTTTGCCAAGAAATCTTTTTTTCAACAGAAATCTTATTCAGAGGAACAATAAAACAGATCAAAAATGAGTTCACGCATTGGACGGCAGGTAGAAATAGCTGCACAAGGAGACACACATTTGCTGAGCCCTCTACCCCCCTCCCCAGCAGTTGCCCGGGTTCCTGCAGAACCAAGTTTAAAACCATTGCCGTAGCGCATTTAAAAGGGTCAATTATGGGAACAGAGGTTTTAGTTTCAAATTTGTTCCTAATTTTCAAAATTACCCTGCACTTGGCCTTAATCTAAAAAAAAAAAAAACACTTGAAAAAATCACTAGCCATGAATAAGGAGCACATGCTGTTCCTGCTACTGAGAGTTAGCGGTGTTGGGAATTACTCGCCATCTGTGTGCTGATGTCCCGGACAGTCTACTCACAGCTTTCAATTTCAAGGGAGCACGTTTGTGTGTCCAGGGGAAATCGGCTGAAGTCCATGTTGCACATTGCAGTCACTGTAACCCTAGAAACAAAAAGACAAAATACAAATTTTCAGAGGCTGCAAAATACAAGTGCAAAATGATGAACAGAAAAAGGCTCTGCTTCCTTCCAATATAACTGTCTCCTTATAATTCATAAGCCAAGTGTCAAGATTTAGATAAGTAGCTTATGGATGATAGTCATTGTAGTACTCTGGGTTTTATGTTTAACTCCAGAGTGTCTCTACCAACTTCTATCAGATTCAAGCATATTAACGAAGCAATGGTCTCCATCGATATAAAAATGGGAAATAAAAACTCGTATGACATTGTTTCTTAAAAGAAACCACAGGACCATATATTATTCTCTGGTTTTAGATAAATTCAATTTTTTCTGTTCTTTTATTGATTTTACCCATATTCAATATTTGTATACAACATATCAGAAATAATATTAATGAAACCCTTCTGCCAGTGGCCAAATTGGGCACTTTTTTTTTACGATGTTGATATATTTATATTGATAATAATATTTCCTAGTGGGCATTGGTGTTTTTAGTGGATAATTCCATGAAGATCATAGGGTAATGAAAAGACACTGAAAACTTTTTTGTACCAGCATGCAAGCACTTGCTGGCCTCTGATGGTTTTGTTTCAGAGTTTACACAGGAAAAATGGGCTTCTGCATCAAAGAATAAACAAACACAGATCATGAGTCACAGACGAAAGATCTCCTGTCCTGTGGGGAATCTCATGGCAGGACATGAATAACAGTTATTGGCTGATACTGAACAAACTATTTTTCCTTCAACCACAAAAAAATTGCTATGTATAAGTTGTAGAAACTGTCTGGATGATTCATGGCCAAAAGGGAAAAAAAAATCACTTTTAATTGAAATGGAAATTTCAAGGGAAAGAGCTTTCTTGAAACTGAATTATCCAAATATCTGCTTTATTTTCCCCATTCCAGTTGAGTCTGGCATAGTTGTAATCTGAAAAGGATTGTCTATTGCTGGCAGATGGGTAGCCTTATCTCCTCTGGAAATCCTGATAAACAGGGTGGATTGAGTGGGGAGGAGTCAGGATGGTAGCTGGACCCGTAATGGGTGGGCTTCCGTTTCTACTATGCCTAATGGCATCCCCAGCAAGAAAGAAACTAGAACCTAAGTTTGGTGACTTAGAGCTAATGAAATCTCAAATGTAGGAAGTTTTTGCTATTAACAAAAGGATTGAATATCTCTTCTCTTTGCATCAGGAACAGATATTTTTAGAATCACAGATATCAGACTGGTTCTTTGCACCCTGACTTGATGTTTTTCCAACTTGTAACTCACACACCACACATTAAGCACAGTTTGTGGTTTAATCCATACTATGTTTATTTTTGTTTCCCCATGTCTCTTTAAATTGATTTATTGGGGTGCATCTGGATGGCTCAGTCGGTTAAGTGTCCGACTAGTGATTTCAGCTCAGGTCATGATCTCAGGGTAGTGAGATCGAGCCCTACATTGGGCTCTGCGCTGGGTATGGAGCCTGCTTAAGAGTCTTGGGAGAGAGTTGTGGGCATGCCATGAACCTGACAAATCTTTTCCTCTGCCCACAATCAAGGCATCTTTTTTTTTCACTTAAACAAACCTATGATTTCATTTGCGATGAAAAATCAAAGCATCTGTTTTTAGCCACAAGGAGGCTCACTGACAACTTTGATTCTGAACACACAGGAGGTTTTCCACTTCCTTGTTTGTTACGTAGTGCTTCTGTGATCACATCCAGCGGTGTGCTGGACTAGACTTCATCTGGCTCAGGAAAGCTGCCTGCTAGATTTTCAGGAAGTTTGTAAGCTGGTTGTTCAACAGAGCCATTATTTTTTTAAAAAAAAGAGTTTATTTTTAGCAATCTCTACACCCAACATGGGGCTTGAACCCACAATCCCATGATCAAGAGTCACACGCTTTACTGACGGAGCCAGCCAGGTGCCCCTAAATATAGCCATTATTAAAAATTAAATTATATAAACTCAAGCAACTTATATTTAAAACAAGCTAATAAATACTCAAAACTCATCACTTCTTAATTATTTTACTATTATTGATATGCCTGAGGTTACATCTATAATGTTTACTTGGTGGAAAATACTAACAGTGTGCTACTATGCATTCTTCCCAACTCTGCACTGAGTGACAACAGGTTGGTAGTTTGAAGTCAGCTGTGATGAGAGTATTTACACTACAGAAATCAGCAAATGCTACAAATCTGGGCTTGATTTATTGTTTTGTAGATTTTCTAGAATTAAGAAAGCAGATTAAACCAAAAATGTGTTATATCTTTTTACCATTATATATAAATAGTATAAAAAATTAAGGATACAGTCTTCCAGTATTTAAAAGCTATTATCCAATTCAGCAAGGAAGCTGCTATGTCTTTGATGAATGAATGAAGTTCCTACATAGTCCTTGGCTGTTTCATTTTTGTCTTACTAAAATAAACAAAAATAGGGGCACCTGGCTGGCTCAGTTGGTACAGCATTTGACTCTTGATCTTGGGGTTGTGAGTTAGAGCCCCATGTTGGGTGTAAAGATTACTTAAAAAAAATAATAAAGCAAACAAAAATATCAACAATCATTTATCCGATCTACACTCATTTGTAAATCACATAATCACAAAAATGTTTACAAACATTTATTCATAGCATGATTTTATAGAATTATTGTTGGCGATAGAATTATAAAAAATAATAGTAGGTTATATGTCAATTATATCTCTATAAAACTGGGAAAAATGGGATTTTATAAGAAATAGGAAATCATACTGAAGTTGTAAGTGTATGGATTTATAACAAAAAGTATTACATATATTGTTTCACTTATAAGTCATATACTCTACATCCTTTGTATCAGCCATGTTTATAATAAGCTTATGTACACATATGTATGCATACGTTCACCCCAGACAACCAGTAGTTAAATATTTACCAGCATACCAGTGGTCACGTGCATTACGGTCTAGTCTTGTGTGTCCCTGGTGGTGCCATCAGGTTGTGCTGTTTTGTGGGTGGTTTTTGAGCTTTAGGATGTCTTGACAGCCTGCCTCAGATGTGAGGACTCCAGGGAAAACCAACCCAACATGGCTGGGGGAAGGGACTGCACCTCCTTAACCCTCCTGAGGACTTCTATGGGGGGGAGGCATTTTAAGCTGTGGAAAGGAAAACCCCATACCTCAACTCTGAGCCTAGCAACTAATTGCTTTAGGTCCCAAGCCAGGGTATGTATTGAGGGGTCATCATAAATATTCCTTTGGAGGGTGGGGGCAGAAATTCAGCTTCAACATTGCCATCTTTGACCCAAAAGATACACTGTGCCACTGTCCAGGCATCCCGTACTTAGACACTGGTGTATGGATTCGTCTTTACCGAAACAAAGTCTTTAAAACTGAAATACACTAGGGTGCCTGGGTGGCTCAGTTGGTTAAGCGTCTGCCTTCAGCTCAGGTCATGATCCCAGGGTCCTGGGGTCGAGCCCTGCATCGGGCTCCCTGCTCAGGGGGGAGTCTGCTTCTCCCTCTCCCTGCCCTCTACCTGAGCTCTCTCTCTCCATCTCCCTCTCTCTCTTTCTTGAATAAATAAATAAAATCTTAAAAAAAAACAACAAACAACAACTGAAATGCACCATGAGCCCAGCACAGGAGGAGTAAATCAGTAAGCAGAGCCCCTTCTCCTTGAAGGCCTGCGGCTCATCTGCACACATCCGTGCCCCCCCTTCCCCGGGGAAGGGAAGCACCATGAGTTTCTAAAGCTGGCCGAGCAGTGAAAACCAGGCTGTGGCGCCTGTGTTTAAGGAAAGCTTCTCCAGGTCAGTGATTAACGAGCGCTTGAACATTTCTAAGGCATCTGCGCTCATAAGAAAAAAAGACTGTATTCTTCATATTTAAAAGTGATGCTCAGAATACCATTTAAAGTCATAAAGCAGCCCGGGATTTCCAGTTTTTCAGTAGGACACTGTGGTGAGAAAGGATACCAAACGTGCCTGTGGCTGGTCAGGTCAGCTAAGAGAATTTCTCCTAGCCCAAGTTCTAAAATATACCTGAAAGATGGGAACTGAGACATCTAAGGAGGCAAGTCTTTCAGAAGAATACATCATCTATTTCGCTGAATCCCACTAGAGTCTACATAAAGAAAACTAAATAAAACTTTGATTAAAGTTTTTAAATTAAAATAGAACCTCCAGGATAAGGCCTAAATCATAAGTATCAGCTGGAGAACTTCCCACAAATGTGTTTCTTTTTTTTTTTTTTTAAGATTTTATTTATTTATTTGACAGAGAGAGAGAGAGTGAGAGCAGGAACACAAGCAGGGGGAGTGGGAGAGGGAGAGAGAGAAGCAGGCTTCCCGCCGAGCAGGGAGCCCAATGCGGGGCTCGATCCCAGGACCCTGGGATCATGACCTGAGCCGAAGGCAGACGCTTAATGACTGAGCCACCCAGGCGCCCCACACAAATGTGTTTCTGAGACTAAATAATTCCTTACAATTTTTTCTGGTGCGTAAAATTGGTCTCCCTTGACGTTGAAAAGGTGGCGCCTCCTGAGAGGTTAGAAGCTGGCTATTGAAAGCCAAAGAGCCAAACTGTCGTTGTGGTTAATGACCTGCCTTTCCGCTCCTGCTTCAGGAGTCAGGGGACCTCCAGGTTAAGGGCAGAGCGCGGGCGCAGGGGGGCTGCCAGGGCCTTACCGGAGGCTGTAGAGAACTTTCCCGTCCGGCTGGACCCGCAGCATGACGTTGTCCGTGGTGGTGTCGTGGATGAAGGAGCGCTTGGAGTGCACGAAAAACATGTCGGGGACCCAGATCTTCTTCACTAGCCGGCCGTCAAACGTCATGCTGAGGTTGTTGGTGCTCGGGAAGGACAGCCTCTCGTCCTTCCAGTAGTGCCTCAGGTAGAGGGTCATCGTGAAGTCCTGGAGGGGAGGGGGAGAGAGGGGAACCCCAAGCACTGAACCTACTGGCTGTCTGCAGGACCCGGGGCGCCCCGTGGAGCCATCGCCTGGCTGGAAATGAAACCGCAGCGTCGAGGTCTTGCACCCGGTCCTGGGGTTTGCTGCAGTAGGAGGAGGACTGCAGGGGAGGGACCCAGCCAGAGACTTCTGGCAGAACCCGTTGCCGCAGCCCATCCCCCGGCATCTGCCCCCACACTGGCAACGTACTGCCGCCAGCACTGCTGACCCTCAACGTGCTGGGGGGACGGGGTGGGTGGGAAGGGCTAGATAAGCACCCCAGCTCCTTGGGCCCTCAGCTGGGATAACCCGGAGTGTGTTCTTCGCTGACTCTCGGAGCTCCCCCAGTGGGACTGAGATTCACAGTGGTAACTGGTTTGAAGGCAGAGGCCTTTTCCTTTCTCCCCATCCCTGTCTCACCTCCCCCCACTCTCCTCATGTTTCCGGGGATCACCTCCCAAATAAACTACTTGTGCTAGAATGTTTCTCTCAAGTCTGCTTTTTGGAGAACCCAAACTAAGATAAGGCTGTAAACAGTCCTGTAAGTCGAGGAGTTGTAGAACTTTCCATTTTCCCACCTAAACCCACTAACAAGGGAAAAAAGGGACCCCTTTCAGCTGTTCCGCATTTCCATATCCAGATACAGGATCTCCAGCTATAGAACATCTGGTCATTGACAGCTGCAACCTTGGACCCTACTGTTTCTGTGGAGAGCCTTTGCCTAGAGAGCACATGCCCGTGGCAAGAGCCTAGGCACTGGAGGGAGATCAACTTTGCCATCCAGCTCTGTCTCATGCCAATTGGGTGGCTTTTGGCAAGAGTCTTAACCTTCCTGAGCCACCTATAAAATGAGTATGGGCATTCCCATGGTCCGGGGAGTTGTGAGACCCAGTGAATTCGGGTGTGTGGACGTCCTGGCCCAGCACAGGCCCCGTGTGAATCCACCTGCCCACAGCCCCAGCAACAGAAGCGCTTACCATGTCGACCTCTGAGATACTGTCCAAGCTCTCCACCTGCACATCCACACCGACAGGAATGGCCGGACCTGCAAACGGGGCGTGGCAAGAACATTTATTCTTTTTACTTGAATTTTTACTACAGGCATGAGGAGCGTTCCCCCTGGAACCCGTTTCCTCAGCTTCCTGCCAGATTTGAAGGTTTGGTGTCCCCACATGTCAAGCTGAAGCGAAGCCAGAAATCAAAGGGTTGAATCATGGGCTGGCTCCCTGGAATATTCCAACAAAGGTTGCTGTTGTTTTGTTTTGTTTTTTAAAGCTTTTGTCTGAATCATTCAGGTGATTCTGAAACGATGAGCTTCCTCTGAAGCTTTCTTCTTTGGTTACACATGCTCATCGAAAGGTACAGTGAAGACCTAGCTCAAAGTTGGGTCTAATCTAAGGATTTACTCCCTAGCATGAGGTCATCTACTTTATTCTTTATGTTTGCCTCCTGATTTTGTCATGGAAGCCAATGTCTCTGTCTGGCCATGAGAAAGGCACTGCTTGGTAAATAGGCACCCAGAACCAAAGCCACATTCAGGTCGTTTGCCAAGCCCACAGATCTGCATCTTTGCCACATGATGGAGTCGCTCCCAAGGGGGACATGATGCACCAGGGTGGCCTTGGAACATTAGAATTTTTTTTTTTTTTTGGCATTTCTAGGCCATGAAAACATAATATTCATCAAGAGAAGGAAAGCATTATAAAGGGAATAGGTTGCTGCCCCTTTCTCTCCCTGGATGTGGGGCAGGCTTGGAGCACACTTGGATTATCATGGATGGAGGTAAGTTTAGATCCAGCAGCAGCAGGTTGTGGATTGGATAGAGACCCCCTTCTAGAACCTGTTTATTCTTTGGGTGAAGGTGGCTGGGAGAAATAAAAAACTGAGAACAATTTCTAAAATAAATATTTTATTCCAGGAAGAAACCCATATGGATGAAAACCCTATTTGACACTGAAGGGGTTGAAATCCACCAGCTGCAGGCTAAGCTTCAAAGGGCTGTGACAGCCCTCTGCACTAGGTCATTATTTTTCTCAAGCTCTTTTCATTTAATTAAACCCAGCAGACCACACTCTGCCCTCAGACTGACACCCACAGTCCCGTCTGCCAGCTCCCAGATGAGCACGAATTTAGTCGAAGGTTGTTATTTTTGAGCATTTTCAGGAGGCAGCTTTGGGCTGCAGCTGCCTGGTCTTCCCCTGGCCCGGCCCACAGCCAGCTGGCCTCACCGGTCCCCAGCCTTCCTGACGGAGCAGCAGCCGGACAACAGCTCAGCTAGCTAGCCTGGGAATGTGCTTAGCAGAGCTCACGGCAGGGCTGGGCAGCGGTGATGCTCAGAAGATGCTGTGGGCTCCGTCTTGGCCCCCAAGCACAACGGAGGCAGACCTGACTGGGGGAGAGCAAAGCAGGGTGGTCCCTTGGTTTGACTTCTACCCGTGGACAGGTGGACAGACCCCACCATGAGTGCATGTCTCCTACCTCCGAAGCCGGGCCTCATGCTGAAATCATGGTCGTCTATCCTCAGAAGCTGCTCTGACTTGGTCAGTGGCGATTTGGTGATATCAGGGCTTCGCTTCAGAATTGGGCTGCCAAGGGGGGAGAAACAGGTTCATCACAGATTCCAATCAAGACAGATAAAAAAAAATTTGCAGTCAGATTTGATCGTGACAGGTTCAATGGGATGTGTTATTTCTTCTTTTAAGCTATTGGATATTCTCTCTTCCTCTCTCCAGCTTTCTGGATAAGTGAGCTGACCCAGAAGGTCCAAGGCTGTGGCTTAGAATCATAACTGAGGAACTTTAAAAATAACAATGCCTAGGCCCCACCTCAGAGATTTGGATTTAGGTGCTCTGGGAATGGGGCCTGACAATTGGCATTTTTAAAAGCTTCCCAGATGATTTTTTTTATTTATTTTTTTAAAGATTTTTATTTATTTATTTGACAGAGAGAGGTAGCGAGAGAGAGAGAGCATGAGCCAGGGGTGGGAGAAGATGGAGAAGAAGGCTCCCCGACAAGCAGGGAGCCCGATGTGGGGCTCGATCCCAGGATCCTGGGATCATAACCTGAGCCAAAGGCAGATGTTTAACCGACTGAGCCACCCAGGTACCCAAAAGCTTCCCGGATTATTTTATTTTATTTTATTTTTAAAGATTTTATTCATTTATTTGTCAGAGAGAGAGAGAGCACAAGCAGGGGGAGTGGCAGACAGAGGGAGAAGCAGACTCCCCACTGAGCAGGGAGCCTGATGAGGGACTCGATCCCAGGACCCTGGGATCATGACCTGAGCTGAAGGCAGATGATTAACCGACTGAGCCACGCAGGCATCCCTTCCCAGATGATTTTAATGTGTAGCTAAGGCCGAGAACTGCTGGTCCTGGCCTTATTAAGAAGTCTAAACTCCCCCAAAGCGTTTTGGCCATTCTGGGAGAGTTTGAGCTGGAGGGGAGAGGCAGTGGGTGTGGGCAGAACTTGGTACCCTTGACCTCTATTGGCCCATTCTGCCCTTGGAAATGCCCACCATCCTTGTTCCATAGGAGGCAGCCTCTTGTTCTTCCCTTGCTGAATTACACTGATGGCTGTTTTTATTTATTTTTTATTTTTTCTGAATAGGTAATCTATTTACAGGGTTGGACAATTTTAGAAAAGGAAATGCAGTAAAAAGTTGACATCTTATCTCTGTTTCCATCTTTCCCATTCTCCCATCCACAGGTTCCTCTCTGAATGATTTCTTGTCTCTGTCCGGAGTTTCTTATAGGTACAAGTAAATACAAATATATGTTCTTAGTTCTCCCCTTTTTAAAATCCAAAGTTAACATATTATATAAACTCTTCTGCTTTTTCTTCTTTTATTTAAATATACTTCGGATTTTTTCCATATCTAAATATCTCAAGCCTCGGGGCGCCTGGGTGGCTCAGTTGGTTAAGCGACTGCCTTCGGCTCAGGTCATGATCCTGGAGTCCCGGGATCGAGTCCCGCATCGGGCTCCCTGCTCGGCAGGGAGTCTGCTTCTCCCTCTGACCCTCCTCCCTCTCATGCTCTCTGTCTCTCATTCTCTCTCAAATAAATAAAATCTTTAAAAATAAATAAATAAATACCTCAAGCCTCTTATTCTGCTTTACACTGTGTAGTGTTCCAGTACATGGATGCACCATAACTCATGTGACCATCCTCTATTGGTGGATATTTGGGTTGTTTCTAGTCTCCTGCTATTACAAACAAGGCTTCAATGGCTTTGAACGGTCTTCATTCACCCATCAGCACCATCTCTAGAATCCAAAGAAATCATTGACTACCTTCCCAGCTCCTCCTTATGCTAACACCAGCCATGCGTTCTCTTCAGGCTACCACCACACCCACCTCCTTTCCCCTGGAGGCAGTGGTTCCCAAACTTTGGCATGCATCAGCATCTCCTGGTGGGTTTGTTCAAACCTAGGTTCCCGAACCTCCCCTTTCCTCTGATGTTTCTGATTCAGTAGGTCTGGGCTGAGGCTCAAGAATCTGCACCTCTAAGACATTCCCAGATGCCACCAATGCCACTGCTCTGGAGACAACACTTTGAGAGTCACTGCCCTGGTTCATTTTATCCTCGGTATGCATGGTTTCCTCCTTTATAATGACCTCAGTCCACCTTTAAGTCCTTTGCTATCTTCTTTCTTGAAGAAAACTTTCATCATTGTGGGGGGAAACAGTGGCTGAGAGACAGAGAAACTCTGACACTGCCTACTCAGTGCGTTTAGGCAACGTGTTCCCTGAGACTCGGTTTCCTCAACCGCTAGAAGGTAAAGCTCTGCGAGCTGACAAGGGGTGTGAGGAATAAATGAGATAATGTGTGTGGAAGTACTCTTCAGACTCCAAAGGGTTCACAAATGGAAGGAGCCACTGTCATTACTGAGCCGACAAGGACGTTTCCTTCTGAGGTAAGGAAGTGACTGCAAAGGAAGCAGTCCAGGGGAAGAATCGGAACTGTGAGCCAGGACCCAGCTACGCTGCTTATGGATGTAAGGGAGGAAGACGCCGGGAACCTGGAGAGGAGGAAAACCGGTCCCTGTCACCTCCCGCATCCTCTCCCACCCAGCTGGAGCTGGGAGCCCCACCATCTTTTCCTTTCCAGTTCTCCCTTCCTCTGGTCTCCCACCTTCTGCCTCGTGCCCCTTGGCTGGGCGGGGGGGTGGGGGGTGTTGCTGCTGAAAGTCACCACAGTTGAGGTGTGGGGAAGAGACATCTTTAGAATGGTGCTCGTGTGTTTATGGCCATGCCTGTCTTACCCGTTGGCATCTTTGTGTACTTCTGGTCGTCGTCTGTCTACGATGAACATTAAAAACAAAGGCGCGCTAGAGACAGCCTAGGTACTCAAATCAACAAAACACCCCTCACCCTTCAGATCTACTTCCAATATAGTCAGACTAAAATGTGAAAGAAAAGGGGCGCCTGGGTGGCTCAGTCGGTTAAGCAACTGCCTTCGGCTCAGGTCATGATCCTGGAGTCCCGGGATCGAGTCCCGGGATCGAGTCCCGCATCGGGCTCCCTGCTCAGCAGGGAGTCTGCTTCTCCCTCTGACCCTCCCCCCTCTCATGTGCTCTCTCTCTCTCTCATTCTGTCTCAAATAAATAAATAAAATCTTTAAAAATAAATAAATAAATAAATAAATAAATAAATAAAATGTGAAAGAAAAAAACAAAACTACGAAGCTTCAATGCGCTGATTTAGCCTTTTGATGAGCGTTTTCCCGGTACCCACAGGAGCAGGGATTTGGAGAATTAATTACTTAGAACAACTGGTCTGAGGAGGTCTGCCTTAAAACATCTGCCCCATTAGTTCACCCAGACCAGAAACTGATGCCATTTTTTACTTGGATCTACCATGAAACTGTTACTACAGAGAGTACCACATTGCCAGGTGGCCTGTATCACTCGGGCATCCTTGCTCTCTGGCTTGTGGGTTCAGCCGAATGGGCACTGGCAGGAGATGGCAGAGCAGGGCATTGATTCCTCATTCTCTCCCTGCTTCAATGCCAGGAACTAGCAATTGGTTGCTCTGTGATTACAGATAATCACTGTATCTTCAATAGGCTCCAATAATACTATTTCCCCTCCAGGACTGTAGGTAGTCATGGCTTCCTGCTGGCCCTCGTCCTTGAGGACATTGGCATGCTTGCTTCGTTCCCTGAACCGTCAGCTCTACGAGTAGTCCCTTCATTCAATTATTGGGTAAGCCCTTTTGAGGGCAATGCTGTTTTCTGCCAGAACTCGACTGATGCACACACATCAGGACTGTTGCGTAGGGATTATGTCATCTGTAGCAAAGTGGGGCAGAAGCAGGAGCTCGGCAGGAGTGGGGAAGAGCTAAGATTGCAGGGAGCGCTGTCTTTGGGTGACAGGCTATGGCAACTGATGGTCAGCACGGGTAGGGTGAGATCACAGGCCACCAAGGGCAGAGTCTTCTTTATCTTTAGCACCTTGTACAGTGCTGGGCCCCTGTGGGCTCTCAACACATGTTAGTGGAGTGAAGGAAGCAATCAGCCCCCTTGATCGGCATCTGAAAAGGGAAGCAGGAGGAATCGAAAGAAGGGCTTGGGATGGGAATTGAGCTTGACCCAGTTCTTGCTTTGGCTTTGGGCCAGCCTGAAACAGATATGGGCTCTGAAATGCCATTGCCTCTCCCATCGTGAAGCTTAGATTCTAGCCTAGAAAAGACTGATAAATAGGATCCTTAAAGTCTTTCTCACTGATGTTGTTTAATATTTTTAAATAACTTTTTTTTTTGCTTATATGCCCATGTTAAATTTGTAAAATAGATTTAAACATAAAGGAGAAAATAAAACACTCAGAAATAATCTCTGCCATCTACATATACCCTTATCCTCCGAGAGAGAGAGGAGAGACACTGTAACTTGCTTTTAAACTCAAGTTACAGTATATCGTGATATATTTTACATGGCATTGGCATCTTTTTACCAGCCAGGAGTATGATTATTAATTTTTTTAAGTAGGCCCTACTCAATGTGGGGCTCGAACTCACAACCCCCCAGATCAAGGGTTGCATGCTCTACCGACTGAGCCAGCCAGGTGCCCCTGATTGTTAATCTTGAAATGAAGTATGACACACAGCAAATGATAGGAATAATGAACACTGCTTGGGTCGTTACTATCTGCCAGGTACTATGCTAACTTATATTACATGTACTAACTTGGCTTAGTCCTCATAACAACCCTATGTGGTAGGCTTTATCATTATCCCCATTTTATACATAAGGAAACTAAGACAAAGGGGGTCTTAATAACTTGTAAATATGATGGATTCAGGAGTCAAATCCAGACGGTCTGGCTCCATAATTGGAAGCAAGTTTGGCCATGGTGTCTCGTTGGAAGATTTGGCTCCCATTGCTTGGAATTTGGGTTAGATGTAGAAGGCCCAAGCTGATCTTTCCCTTCACATAGAAGCTAGCATGGACCCTACACAAAACTGATGGCCACTTATTTATTGAATGAGCCCCTGAGAAGTTATGAAGAAAATATAGACATGTCCCAAGTTACGATGATACAGGATGACATTTGAGACACCTTTTTGGACTGAACAGAGGGTGTACATTTTTTGAACCACCCACGTCCATCCTAGCCTCTTGGACAGAATAAAAAGTTCTGACCTATGGTACATCTTGATGTTTTCTTGTTATAGTTCTTGGTCAGCTTGTAGGTGGGTGATGTTTTCCTGAAGCACATCTCCGAACTCTCTCAGAGGTTGGATAGAGCAGGGATGGGAACCTGTGATGAGCAAGGGGTCTGCTGGAAGTCTCCCTCTTTTAGCTGATAGCAGAGCACCTGATAAGTTCTACTTCACTTTGCTGATTTTGTTATCTCTGAGAAGATAGAGAACTTAATTTTGATAACAAAGGAATTTTTTCAACCAATTAATGAAAACAATCTTGTTTTCATGGCATTTGTAATAGTCACGTATACATAAAGGTTCCTTCCCAGCTTCAGCTCCCACTTAGTCCCCCACTTGTTGCAGTTGCCCATTACACCTCTATGCTTTTGCTCCTGCTATCCCATTTGTCTGGAAATCTTTGCCACATTCTTCATACTTCTTACCTAGGCAATGCCTTGCACTCCCAGATCAAATATCACCTCCTCCTAGAAGAATTCCTAGGTTTCCCCCCTTCCCACCAAAGTCAGCACTTCTCCTCTCCTCTCCACGTGCACCAGCCCGTGTGGCGGAGGGCTTTCTGACCACTTCATGCACTTCACTGTGAATTCTATCAGGGAGGGACTCTATCTCAAATACTTCTGTAGCCCCAGCTCCTCACCGTGTGCAGAACTCAGATTTCACAAAAATACGTACAAAATATGGAAGGAGAAGCACAAACCCAAAGGTACATTCCAAAGAGTCGAATGGTCCTGTGAGAAATGTGCCAAGGAGGTCAAGGCTTAAATGAGGTGATACTCAAGGAAGCTGCTAAAGACAAGCAGCTTTCCTTAAAGTTGTATTCTGAGCCGGGAGAGTGTGCAGACGGAAATATGCTGCTGGGAGGAGAGGGGCAATGTTAGCCAACGATTAAGATAAGGCTGAGACCCTGCTAGCAGAATCCAATCTCTGTCAAAGAGACTGGCCTCTGCATTGGGAAGGGGGCAGTGAATGAGTTGCTGCTCAGCATAGTGAAAATGTTGGCATGAGATCACCTAACTCAGGGTTTCTCAGCCCAACTGCACTTTGGGGGTCACCCGAGATGCTTAAAACCTTCCAAGCCACACCCCACACAGGGGGTGGGACCCAGCCATCAAGAGCTTTCAAACCTTGGGGCGCCTGGGTGGCTCAGTTGGTTAAGCGACTGCCTTCGGCTCAGGTCATGATCCTGGAGTCCCTGGATCGAGTCCCGCATCGGGCTCTCTGCTCAGCGGGGAGTCTGCTTCTCCTTCTGACCCTCCCCCCTCTCATGTGCTCTCTCTCTCTCTCTCTCAAATAAATAAATAAAATCTTAAAAAAAAAAAAAAGAGCTTTCAAACCTTCTTGGCCAATGTTGAAAACCACCGTTCTAATTTTTGGTTAAATGGAACTCAAGCCTACAGATCCAGATGAATCACAGCTCAGGAAACTTAAGGATTCTGAAGCAGAGAAAATCTGGAAAATAAGAGAGAGGCCAGAGAACTGGAGACGAGAAAATGCTTTCTTGAGATTGACAAAGAAGGAAAAATGGTATCATGAAAGCTGCTGAATTAAGCTCCAGGATGATTCCTGGCCATGCGCTAGAACTTTGATTACAAAGACACCTTAGGAACTTACTGTGTCTCATCATGTCGATAGCATGAAACCAGTGAGAGCTCAGACAGAGCAAGACAGCCTACACTGATCGCCTTTCCCTGGGGCGGGCCTCTAGTTGGCAGATCCGGGGAGTGTCCCTGGATGGTGTGCATGGTGTCACTGTCCCCCAAGCAGAGATGAGCCCTAAGGAGTGCCTGGTGGGATGAGGGTGTGCACAGGGGTTGCTTAGCCATGCCCATCACAAGATGGCATAGCGAGGCCCAGGGTGTTTAGGGGTTTATTGAGCTTTATGGTAGTCAAAGCACTTTCCCGTACTTCGGCTCACACAGTCCTTAAAATAACCCTGAGGTGACAGAGCTAACTGACTCCACTCTATGGAAGAAACAGACTTGAGGATGTCCAGTGACTTGTCACAAGTCACGGAGTATGTGGCAACTCCAGGTCACAAAGCCAGGCCTCCTTACTGTCTGGAGCCAGTCTTCCTGCCACCATCCCATCGAGCTTAGAGCTTCAGTGGTGGGTTCTTGGGGTTGCCTATCACTGTTCCTGCCGAAGCCAGAACGTCAAAGGAAATTCTCATGGACACACATCCAGGGCTCCATCTTACCTTATGGGAACATACATTTAGGGCGATGATGGCAAGCCGAGTAAGGGTTTGGGAGTGGGTGCTTAGCTGGCTGTTTCACATGGGTGGCCGGGGAACACTTCCCTGGAAGTGACAATCAGGTAGAGGCCTGAGAAGACGAGGGAACCACCTGCTGAGGCTAGGAAAGAGTGCTCCCGGCAGAGGCCGGCAGGGCCAGGGGCCAGGAGGTGGGGCCGCTCAGGGTGCGGCAGGAGCAGCGAGCAGGCCCGTGTGGCAACGGGAGGGAGGTCAGGAGGGAGACGTAGGCCAGACCAGCTGAGCTTGCTCTGCTGCTCACCTAAGACTGAGCACGGGGCTCCTCTCCAATGCGCACCCTGAGTCAGGCCGCTGTCATACTTTGTACACATTGCTCTTTGAGGCAATGACCTGGTAGAGCAGGAAGGACACCAGCCAGTGAGGAAGCCGGCATACTGTCTCAAGCCCCAGCTTTCCTGGCTGATGAGAGAACACAACACGTTTCTGCTTTCTTTTATTTTTTTTAATCTTTTTTTTTTAAAGATTTTGTTTATTTATTTGACAGAGAGAGAGCATAAGGATGGGGAGCGGCAGGCAGAGGGAGACAGCAAAGCAGGCTCCCTGATGAGCAGGGAGCCCGATGCAGGGCTCGATCCCAGGGTCTCGGGATCGAGTCCCACATCAGGCTCCTTGCTCAGTGGGGAGTCCAGTTCTCCCTCTCCCTCTGCCCCTGCTTGTGTCCCCTCTCTCGCTGTGTCTCTCTCTGTCAAATAAATCAATAAAATCTTAAAAAAAAACCCAAAAAAACATTTACATCAGTAGACTTTAAGCAAAGCAGATTGCTCTTCATGGTGTGGGTGGGTCTCATCCGATCAATTGAAGGCCTTAAGAGAAAAGGCTGAGATCCTCTGAGGAAGAGGGAATTCTGCCACCAGACTGCCTTCAGACTTGAGTCACAGCCTCAACTCCTGTTGCTGTATAATAAATCTTCTTCCCTCCTCTCTCTCCATGCATGTATATTACACTACATCTGTGTCACACAATGTATCTATGTAATACCGCATTTACAGATAGATAGATACATATTACATGCAGACTAGTGGTTCTGTTTCTCTGTAGAGAACCTGACTAACACAGGGTGTGAACACTCCTTGACACCAGAGGCCAGTGCACCTGTGGGAGACCTGAGCTGCCTGGGATGAAAAGACAGCAGGGGTTGTGTGTGGTGTGGGTGGGACCAGTCCAACTTCAATGTGGCTTCTGATCTTATCTCCAAGTCCTATCTCAGGCTCATCTGATCAAGCTTTCTTCTTGCCACCGTGACTGACCCCTGTTCCCACCAACCTGGCAGGTCCGTAGCACAAAGACCTAGGATGCTATCACCCTTGGTGGAGGCAAATGGGCACAGCAAGAGCATGTTTGTCCCCTTACTTCTCAGGTAAAATCTCAGCCTAGATCATGTCTTTTATCTTGTACATATGTCCCAACATAAATTCCCTTTGCCTTCCCATTTGAAGACACTGGATTACTTTCTTTTAATTTAAAGCTCTGATTTTTTCCCCACCTATTCTCTTTATCAGAATTCTCACTTTGTATTTTTCCCATTTATTATAGCTCTTTAACTATTTTCTATACACTATTTTCTCACATGTAGAAATCTGTCTCTAATTCCAATGCTACCCCCTTTATGAGCAACCTTTGTTTACTGATCATATTCTATTCACTATATACCTATGTGCCTTTGAACACTTTGAACTCTCGGTAAATGTCTTTTGAGCTCCCATCACTAACTAAATATACCAGCTGTTAAAAAACCAAAACCAAAAAAACACAAGCAAACAAAGAGTATGTTTGTCAAGGAGATAGCCCGCAACATATTTTGGTAAGTGAAGTTACTGAATGAACTTCTCTACCTTCTCCCACCTCCTGCCCTCTCACCTGGAAATGAAACAGGACCAGGCCCAGAAGAGTGGGTAGTAAAAACCCACAGGGAGACCTGATGTCACAGTAATCACAAGTCACAATCACTTATTTGAAGTTAGGTTTTCTCAAGGAGGCAGCTTACGGTATGGGGAGGGGCTCACATTTGGCACCAGTCAGACTTCAGTGTGATTCCCAGCGTGGCCCCAAACTAGCCGTAAACCTTGGGCAGGTTACTTGATCTTTCTGTGCCTCAGTTTTCTGTAAAATGGGGAAATGATACTAACTTTATAAGACTGCTATAAGGATTAAGCAAGAAAATGTTTGAACCACATAAAATGGCTGACATTCAACTGGTTTTGACCTAGAAAAACATTTTCATGTGGTTCAACCTGAATCTTACACCCATCAGTATAATGTCCTCTTTTCCCTTTGTGATGGTGAGGGGTGGGTCCTGGACATAAAGAAATGAGAGGTGTGGAATTCTGAGGGGAGGTTGCATGACCTTGGCATAAGTATTGTATATTTTGGGGCCCATTTCTTCTCATCTTTAAATGAAGGGATTTCTAAGGTCCTTGAAATTCTGACATTCTGTAAAAATTATTTGATTAATGTCTGTCACCCCCACTAAACTGTCAGTATCTCAAGGGATCGCCATTGTCTCCCAAGCCCTGGGTGCAGCACCTGGAACATCATGTAGTGAAGCCATATTTGTTGGATGAATGAAGTACAGGAATAGCAAGAGTTAGGACTCATTTATTTATGCTTAACATTTCTTGAGTATCTATCATGTACCAGATATTGTACTTGAACTTGGGGTGACAAGGACAAAGGTACAAGTTGAGCCCTTGTTATGGACTGGATTGTGCCCCCCTGATTCATATGTTAAAGCCCTAACTCCCAGTGTGACTGTTTTTGGTGATCGGTTGTTAAGGAGGTAATTAAGGCTAAATGAGATCATAAGAATGGGGCTCTGATCCAATAGGACTGGTGTCCTTACAAGAAGAGGAAGAGACACCAGAGATGCCTCCTCCATCCCTCTCGGCAAGCACCTAGGAAAGGCCATGTGAGGACACAGCAAGAAGGGGGCTGTCTACAAGTCAGGAAGAGAGACTTCACCAGAAACCAAATTTGCCGGCACCTTGATCATGGACTTCTAGCCTCCAGACCTGTGAGAGAATCACTGTCTGTTGCTTAAGCCACCCAGTCTGTGGTGATTTGTTATGGCAGCCCGAGCAGACTAATACAGCCCTCAAGGAGCTCATAGTCTAGAAGCTGTGGCAGATGAGGAGTGAGCGCTAATGCTGAGAGATTGGTCCTCTGAGATGGGATGGATTGGGGCTGTGGAAGCTCAGAAGTAAGTTGCCCAGTTGAGACTGAGAGACAGGGGTGGAGGGGGGCCAACGAAGGCTCCTCAGAGAAGGTGTTGTCTCTGGTAAGCACTGGAGCAGCAAAAGAAATGAGCAGGAGAAAGAGGAAAGGGAAGGGTGTCATGAGCATGGGGAGCAGCGTAAGTACAGGCCTCGGGAAACCGTCAGGTTGAGTGGCAGGTCATAACTGGACAAGAACCAGCAGCCCAAAGAAGAGGGTCAAAAGTTCAAGCAAACCATCTGGAGAATGAAGGGACAAGATGAGGAGAGAATGCGACTTACTCACTTAGGAGAAAATCAACTTCCAAGATACTTGGGGCAGCCAGAGACCCAGTCCATAATCCAATGGCTTGTGCTTTGTCAGGACAGGGATTTGACAGCAAGTGTCTCACGCATCATCATCATCATGATCATCACCTTTCTCCCACCTTCCCCCTTTAGCCTGTGAACCCGCTGGGTCTCTGCTGACCTGAGAGCTCTTGCCCGGCTCTCTCTCTCACCCTCACCAGTCACTGCCTTTCCATTCACAGCTGAGTTTCTCCTACGAGTTACCTATACTCACCCCCTCTTCTCCCTGCTCTTCAACCCACTGTCACTCTTCTCTTCTCTGAGGTCCTCAGTGGCTCTTAGCCGCTGTATCTTTGTGTGATCTGACCCTATTATTCACTCCCTCCCTCTGGAAACCCTTGACACTTTGCTGGAATGCTTCTCTAGTCTGTAAGCCTCTTGAGGGCAAGACCTGTATTTGACTTAGTCATTGATGAAGTACCCATTGCCGATGTGGTGCTGGCCCTCTAACAAGCATTTGACAACTTTCGAATAAATGACTCTCTTGGCATCTTTGACACCTCTCTATTCCAGTCATACACCTATTTCTCTGGTCCTTCTTTTCCAGCGTCCTTCACCGAGGAAGGCTTCTTCCTCCATCCTCTCCTTAAACGTTGCTCTTCCCTAAGGTTCTGTCCTTGATCCTATTCTTCTTTCATGTGACAGGCCGTCTTTGGGCCACCTCATCCACCACCACTTATGAGGACTCCGATTAAATCTACATCTCCAAGCCCGATTTCCCTCCTGAGCTGCAGACCTATAAGCCTCTGACTGGACAGCTATCTCTTAGCATCTTGTGAAAGCACATCCCGGTCCACGTGTTCATAATGAATGCCTCTTTCCCCCCAGATCTGCTCCTCATCCTGCTCTGCCTTCCCTGGCACCACCTTCTACGAGGTCACCCAATCCAAATACCTGCTAGGCTTCCACCCGATCGAATTCTAACAATTCTAGCTTCTTAAAGCTCTTAGATCCATCTCCCCCAGCCCTATTCTTTCCACTAATATCCTACCTCAGGCTTTCACCGTCTCTCACCTGGGATAAGGCATAGATCTGGATGACTTTCTCTGTCTCCCCTCTAGCACTATCCCATCCTTCTACCCAACTGCCACCAGTGTGATTCCCTCCAAAATAGAAATCAGCTGAAGCTATTCAGACCCACTTTACCTTCAGAATAAACTGGAATTCTCTAGCATGCCAAAGCAAGTATGAGAACAGTACTTGGGCTTCTGGTAGGTCAGTTTGCCCTCCCAGAGCAGGAGCTGGGCTTAGTCCCCGGGCCTGTGGTGTAGACAGGTTATGCCTCCATTCTTCCAGGGAGGAGGGAGAGACAATAACTACTGATCCATTCTAGAAACATTGCCCAATGCCCTGGCATGCTGATATTTACCAGTAGTATGATTTGTGAGGAGAATCCCACCGGGATGTGCCTCCTGTGGAGATCTTGGGAAACAACACTTGAGTTATTTGCCGGGGTGGAGATTAGAGTGAGGCAAATGGGGAACAAAACCTAAGGAGGCAAGTGCCTCCTTAAATTCTGCACCGTAGGTACCTCACTTTCCTCACCCTGTCGTGTGCATGTGTTCACCTTCCTTTGCATTTCATTAGTAGAAACTATGAAGAGAAGCCTGGATACAAACTACCCACAGTTTATGAGTTGAGGATCTGGATGAAATTAAGTGAGCCCTTTAAAAATGTAGGCTACATAAAAATAAAACATAACCTGGCTGGATGTATAAGTATAAGTTGGATGTATAAGTTGGGCCCACCATTCTGGAAAGCCATTTGGCAAAAATATATATGGAGCTTTAAAGTTCTTGTGCCATTTGACCCAGTACACTTCCAGGAGTCTATCCTAATTAAGAAATCAGTATGTAGGGGTGCCTGGCTGGCTCCATTAGTAGAGCATGTGACTCTTGACAGGGTTGTGAGTTCAAGCCCCACGTTGGGCGTAGAGCTTATTTAAAAAAAGAAAATCCTGTATGTAGACAACCATTCTCATGCACAAAGATATTCATGTGCAATATTTATAATAACAAAGGAAGCAACTAAATGTCCATAATACAGAGGAAACTGTTTAAATGGTGGTAAATTATGCATTATTATGCATTATAATGCAGTCATTCAAATGATAATTATGTAGACTATAAATAAGTAAACTTGCAGACAAAATCATATTAAATAAATTAAAGCTACAAATGTAACTATATGTATAGAATAATCCCAAACTAGTTAATACTCAGTATGTGCTTAGAAAAAAAAGGAGTGGAAGAATACACAACAATGTTAACAATGTTAACACCCATAAATTTCTGGGTTTGGGGATGTTTTTAATGTTTTTAAAACATTTTTCCCATTTTTAAAAATGTTAAATAATAGTCATATATGACTTTCATAATAAAAAAAATGAAAGTACTTTTAAGTAATTTTTTAATTTAATTTTTTTAAGATTTACTTATTTATTTATTTCAGAGAGAGAGAGCCGGGGGGAGGGGCAGAGGGAGAGGGAGAGAATCTTTAAGCAGACTCCTCTCTGAGTGTGGAGCCCAACATGGAGATCGATCCCCCTTGGCTGATCCCATGACCCTGAGATCACGACCTGAGCCAAAACCAAGAGTCAGATGCTTAACCGACTGCCCCACCCAGGTGCCCCAAATGATGTTTTTAAAGAAAATCTATTTTATTCTCTGGGACTGCTCTTCATCATTGGTATTCACCAATAGGTCGCCACTCCAACTCCAGGTTAGGAGAGATGCTGAGAAGTTTTTGATGACAACCAATAGGGTTTGTCGCTGTGGTTGCTTTTAATCCTCATGAGCACATTTGGTTCAGATAAGCTCTATGGCAGCACTGCTCCACAAATTCCCCTGTTCGCCCAAGCAACTTCTGACTCTGACAGAACCAGGGCGTGTGGTTTATACACAGCAGTCTCTCTCCGTGCCCAGGACTTCCCACGATCCCCAGATATTTCAGCTCCTGGTTTTGTGATGTTGTTAAAACATCCTAGAACGAGTGCTGTGAGCCGTCACTGGGCTGTCCGGGAGCCCATGTGTGGAGGGCCCTCAAAACCCAGGAGGGGGACACTGAAGAGTCAGACCCCCAGCCCTGTCACTAGCCCCGATCTGCAGAAAGCTGCATTTCTGTTCGCACCAATGGATATTTCTGACGTCTGTTCATATTTACATCCAGAGATAACGAGACCTGAAGCTTAATTTGGACCTAACGCTGATAAAGAACTGAGAGTCAAGAATGCCCTTACTGTCTCCCTTTCCTCATCAGTAAAGAGAGAGAGCTGGTTCAGGTTTCCTCTGTTTCACTGATGAACGTGGGGCAAGCAGGTGTGCGGCTGTGACGGCCATCAGTTAATGACCGGTGCTACGCTCAGAGCCGCCTGAGTGAGTCCAGGTGCCGAGGGGCCGTCCGCCTGTGCCCCAGCTGCCACCTCGGACGCTGTCACGGCCAGGGCGGCACGCACCGTGGGCAACGGGCGAGCAGCTGGCCTGCAGGCAGGTCCGTCCCTGCACCCTCCCCACTTATTAGTAGGGGACAATCTAATGATCCGTCCAGCCATACAGCTTGAAGAAAGCCGCCTCGTTTTCTTTTAAAAGATATTGTAAGGGACCCACAAATCTAGCAGAAATAATTAGAACTAACAAAATCATTCTCACTAATCAGAGACCCTATTGGCTATTTGAGAATTTGCAGATTTGTCCCAACCTAGGATGCGGACATCCAATAATTGCCCTTAATTTTTTAAAACAAGGTGCATATATTATTTTTTTCCAGAGTCTATCTTTCGCCTAGGACAATTCATAAGAGATTTAGGAATATACAATGATAGCACTGTATCTGATCTAGCATCATTAAAAAACAACAACGTAATTCTAACTTCCTAAAAGAGAGGGAGCAGGAGAACAAAGGGAAAAGGTGGGGAAAGGCATACACATAAAACATGATATGCTGGAAATGCCTCTGGAGCAATACCTTAAGCTCTATCCCCAGAAGTCCACTCACCTGCCTTTCTTAGACATCTCTTGTACTTCTCTTCCTCGCCAGTGCACTCTGCTTTCAGTGGCCCAAACCCATCCCCACCACAAAAGGAAGACGCCAACTTTCATATTCTGGACAGCCAACATGGGTTTCCAAATGCGAATGGTTCTCTCAAGAAATAGCAAAAAGGAAAAGGATGTTCTTTTTCTCTCTTAAGACATTATTGGTCTGTTCCTTATTCCAAGGATGTTTACTCATGCAAAAAAAAAAAAAAAAATCAACCCACAGTATGTCATCTGGAGAGCAGGAGAAAGCAATTTCCACTAAACCTATAAATCCTCCTACGTCAGATGTCAGGGATTTTCTGAACTGAGGTTGAAGTCCTGTGTTCCTGTCAAACAATTATTTCGGCTGGTCTAAATTAGTTCATCATCATATGTGGTGAATATATTAGTAAAGGTCTGTATTTTCCGGTCCAGTGAATAGAAGGAAAATGGACCAAAGCAATTTCCAAAATGAGAAATGCCAGAGGTACTGAACTGCTTCCCATGCCAAGTTAATGAGCTCCTCCCTGTATCTATTTTAAGCTTTCAGCCATTATTATTTGCTTTAGCTGAGGGCTGGATTTGCACAGCTCCCTGCCCCCACTCCCTTCTATGCTGAATCCACAGAAGCTCAGGGCTTCCTACCTGGGCAGGTTGTCTATATGGCTGAGATTGGGAGGGCTAGTGAGGAAGAGGATTTTTTGTCTTTGTTTTGAACAGAAAGAACCACATTTCCTTGTCAGCTGTATTATTTGTATTATGAAATTTATCAGACATTTCATATTTTAAAAATACCAGTAATAAATTAGCAATAGCCGTTAAGTCTGTGCTATCTATTGTTGAAAGAATGGGCCCAAAATGGAGTCACTTATGCTCAGCTCCATATCACCAAACCAAGACGTAGTTTCAGCTCCCCCAGAAATGGACTCTTAAACCAGTCAATCAGAAGTCACCTAATTAGCATTAGTTAGTAATCTACCTGATAGACCCCTGCCATCCCCTAAAGGAAAGTAACCTTGCAGTAACCAGTCTACTTTTTCATCTAGTGTAACTTCCTTGTCCCATCCCTTCTGCTTATACAAATCTTTCGTTTTATATAGCTCCTCAGAGCTCCTTTCTATCTGCTAGATTGATGTTGCCTGATTGGTGAATCATTGAATAAAGCCAATAAGATCTTCAGAATTTACTTGGTTGAATTGTTTAAACACTGTAGATAGTTATCTTTTTCTTTGATGCTTATTCAAAGACTGCTATAATCAATAGGCCAGAGTTTGTGTCTTCAACAAAGAAGGGCACTCCCAGAACCTTGTGGAAGAAGATAGCACAAGGTCCTTCAAACCGTTGACTCTTCAAATCTCGGCAGACATGGCTTGGATAACTTTCAGAGCATGTCAGTGGAACTTAGGATTTCCAGGACTCTTTATAGTTGAAAAGCAGACAGTTTCATGAACTCATGAACTGCTAACCCAACATCCATCAGAATGAGAGTTAATTACATAAGATTGAACAAACTGGTGCAGGAAATTTTATTGAGGTTCTTAGGAATACTGTTGATTTGTTTTAATGTCCTATTTATTGGATGTGTAAGGAAGCTTTTCCTTTTTCTTCTTCTTTTTTTTTTAAAGGTCATAGTTTTTGTTTTTGTTTTGTTTTAAAGATTTTATTTATTTATTTGACAGAGAGATACACAGCGAGAGAGGGAACACAAGCAAGGAGAGTGGGAGAGGAAGAAGCAGGTTTCCCGCTGAGCAGAGATCCTGATGCTGGGCTTGATCCCAGGACTCTGGGATCATGACCTGAGCCGAAGGCAGATGCTTAACCATCCTGAGCCACCCAGGTGCCCCTCCTTTTTCTTCTTATGCTATATGTAATTCACAATAATTTTGTAAATTCTACTGTTGTAAACTAAAATGAAACATTTAAAAATGATATATGGTTTTTTCTTTTTTTTTTTTAAAGATTTTATTTATTTATTTGAGAGAGAGAATGAGAGAGAAAGAGAGAGAGAGCACAAGAGCAGGGAGCGGGAGAGGGAGAAGCAGACTCCCCGCTGAGCAGGGAGCCCAATGTGGGACTCGATCCCAGGACTCCAGGATCATGACCTGAGCCGAAGGCAGTCGTTTAACCAACTGAGCCACCGAGGCACCCCCTCTTTACTTTTCTTTTTCTTTTTTTTTTTTAAGATTTTATTTATTTATTTGACAGAGAGAGACACAGCGAGAGAGGGAACACAAGCGGGGGGAGTGGGAGAGGGAGAAGCAGGCTCCCCGCAGAGCAGGGAGCCCGATGCAGGACTCGATCCCAGGACCCTGGGATCATGACCTGAGCCAAGGGCAGTCGCTTAACCGACTGAGCCACCCAGGCGCCCTCTCTTTACTTTTCAATATAATTGTTTACATATGTTCAGTAAGAATCTGTCCTCCTTTTTGCCAAGACATAATTGGAAGACTCCATTAGGGGATCAGTGCATTGCCTGGAATATTATAGTTGCTGATGCTCAGTTGAATAGATGTGACAAGCCCTTTTAAAGAACAAAGTTTGGGGGTCCCTGGCTGGCTCAGGAGATAGAGCATGCAACTCTCAATCTAGGGATTGTAAGTATGAGCCCCATGTTGGGTGTAGAGATTACTTAAAAATAAGATCATTAAACAATTTTTTAAAAGAATAAAGTACAAAGTTTGGCTGTAATTATGGAGTCAATGCTTACAAAGTCCTCCCAGGAAAATTGACCTGAACGAGTTTATAGAGTCCAGCCTGATAGGTAATAAGGAAGGTCACTTCAAAGGCAAGCCTTTGGGATATTTTTTTGACACCTCAAGAAGAGAGGAATTTGCCCAAGTGTAAAGGTACTACAGCTAAAGTCGGGTGAATATCTTGGGACAACAAATAAGATGTGCTTTTCAAAGTCTAGTCTAAGATTCCTTATGAACACTTATAGACAGAAGTTAATTTGGGACCATTCAATACTGTATGACTTTAGATTTCTCAAAGCAGGCTGAAAGGAAGCCTCTCTGATCAATCAACAATTTTGATGCACCTATCTAAGTAATCAGCCAACGCTAATGAGACCAGCTTTTTTTGATGACCAAGAATTACCTTTAAGTTATGTGTGATCACAAGGGTCAGGAAGTCTGCCAGGAGAAACTGTCAGATATTGAAATGGACAAAAGAAATTATTGGGTGTCCTTGCAATAGAATACTAAGCCTTGTCCAGTGGACCCTCCAGGGATTATCTCATCCTCTAAGGATGTGGCCTTTGATTGTCTTTGACCAGACTATTTTATAACTCTGTACAAGTAGACATCAACATGTAGAAAGCTGATAGTAATATATCTTTTCTTTTTTTTTTTTTAAAGATTTTATTTATTTATTTGAGACAGAGAGAAAGAGAGAGAGCACATAGCGGGGGGAGGGTCAGAGGGAGAAGCAGGCTCCCCGCCGAGCAGGGAGCCCGATGCGGGACTCGATCCAGGGACTCCAGGATCATGACCTGAGCCGAAGGCAGTCGCTTAACCAACTGAGCTACCCAGGCGCCCAGTAATATATCTTTTCTGTCCATAGCTATGCAAACTATTCTTTTTGTTCAGTACATAAGATAAATCTCTGTAAATCAAATCCTCATATGAACTACTTGTAACATCTTACTAGTCCTCTCACTAATTAATGAGTTAAATAAAAACTTTGACATGTGTTCATTTTTATAGTTAGATGAGAGTTATGATTAGATCTTCTTATATAAATTATCCTTTAACAGCAGTCAATAAACAGATGATGAAAAGAATTCAACATACAGAAATAAAGACAGAATATGTGATGTCTCCAGAAGTCAACGCAAGCCAAGCATGATTAGATACTCAATTGATAGTGACTTGCTGACCTGAAGAATCAAAGTGGCAAAGGGGAAAGACCCTGGGGCTGAGTACACAAAAATCTCTAAGCCAAGAAGGCATTGAGGGGGCCATTAAATGGCTCTTTGAGGCACATGCTGGAATATTGGAAAATGCATTTCTTTCTCGCTTGGAGGACCCTGGACATAACCAAAGAGAGCAAATCCAGATGGCCTGAAATATGCATTTCCTACCTTCTCTCAGTAGTTTAGCAGAGAGCTGGCTCAACAGGTCTGAGTTAGCTCAATGCAAGGACAGGCTAATGCTAGATGCCCAGCCTTCCCAACAAGGCCACTTGTCCCACCAGGAAGCTCCAATGGCAGAACCCTATGGGAAGGGGCCCTGTCTTGGAGCCCTTTCTGCATTTGGCGGTGGCAACCATACCCAGCCCAAGCACCCTTCGGGGGCGGGGGGGTCTTGAGGGCTCAGAAAGCCATGTGCACTTTGCAACTTCCCGACCTATAAGTGCTCTTACTAAATGTTTCCCCCCCCCCTTAACACCATGTAACTCTACTGCGGAGAATATCCATGCCATTTTTGCAAGATAAAGACATAGGAGGGTTTTGTAAAGATGACATGTGGCCTGAGAGAACCAGTTGGGGCTAGCATCCAGATTCACGAAGGCAGAGGAGTTAGAAATCAAGATCCAAAGCTTGAGGACACAGACTGACTTATTCAAGTATGGTATTTCCAGACCAATTTTAAAAACCACTGTTTTTGACCAAATCCTTCTTTTCCTTTATTCAGCACACCAGTTTCCTCTTTTTCTACCTTATACCTTTTTTTTTTTTTTAGATTTATTTATTTATTTGAGAAAGAGAAAGTGTGCATGCCGGGGGTGGGGGAGGGGTGGAGAGGCGGAGGGAGAGAGAGAAACTCAAGCAGACTCCCTGCTGAGCGAAGAGCCCAATGTGGGGCTCAATCTCACGATCCTGAGATCATGATCTGAGCCGAGATCAAGAGTCAGACACTCAACCAACTGAGCCACCCAGGCACCCCTCTAACTTCTTTTTTTTTTTTTTAATTCCTCACTCATCATGGCCTTCTCTACACCAGTGCAGGACCTCCAGGGTAGTATTCCTTCAGTGGAGAAGGGACCAGGTAGTAGTTGAGGCTAGCTTGCTTTCTCATTGCCACTTCTAGGCTCTTCAAATGTCCCCTTGCCTCCAGCCCTCAGAATAAGCCCAACATTCACTGACCAAGAAGGTCAACTTTAGACACCACACTGCTGGCTGCTCCAAGACAATGGCCCTAGGTCTTCATCAATTTATTTTCAAGTAACTCACTCTAGAACATTCTGTCACATCAGTTTTGCTCTGGCTCTGAACACAGTGCCTAAATGTGGTTTCCTGGCAATGGACTGAAACTTGCCAGGTAGGGAATTAGGGACAAGAGAAAGCAAAGAAAATGAATTGGATGAAACAATGACCAGAAGAGTCATTTTTCAGTTCCTGATGCAGGTACTTATTTACTCACTGTATTGCTCAACCTACAATTTAAACTGTTGTATAATTGAGACATTCAAAGACCAACAGTAAGATAGAATATTGTTCCTTTCTCATATAACAGTTCAGAGGCGAGCAGTCCAGGTTGATGGGGAAGTCTGCTGCATATAATGTCTGTTCCATCTTATTGCCCCTTCTTAGGGTGCAGTCCTTATATGCATGGTTAAAGTTGGGCTGCCCAGGTCATGGGGAGAGGCAAAGAGAAGAAACGAAAGGCAAGCAATTTCCTTTTAAGAAAGTGATACGAGAGCTGAACTCATCACTTCTATTCACATTCTCCTGGCAAGAAGTAGGCCATTTCCCAACTGTGAGGAGTCTGAGATGGGTAGTTTCTTGATGAGTCACCTTATGCCTAGCTAAAACTCCTTCATTATGTGAAAACAGGAGAATACATTTGGGGGAACAATCAGCAGTCTGCCAAACTCTAGTTATTCTCTCCATCCCAGGAGTCAGGTAGCAGTGACTTGAATCCCAACTTTTATTCCTATAAGCCCACTTTGTTGGGCTCTTTTTCCCCTTTGCCCCTTCACGTCTGGAGCTAACCACTCCAGATCAGTCAGAGCACCCGAACAAAACAAAGAGGGGACAAAGACCAAAAATGGTCCATCAGACCATTAATATCAGGCATGCCAAGAAGGCTGTGGTATTTACAGCAGGCATTGACAGTCATCAGCCCTGTTCTGCATCTGCTATTTTAGTTCAGTGTGATTCCCTGATCTCTAGGTCTTTTTAAGCCCATCTGTAATGTAATGTGTCATTTTCCTGTTGAATTACTAATCCATAAACCAGCTGGTGTTGATGTCACACCGAAACCACTTAAATTACTTAATTATTTAATATGGTGGTGACAAGAGGCTATTTGGAGACTGCCCACCAGCTATTTTACAATTTTTATGATTGATGGGATATCTAGATTAATAAGAAGCTTCAGTTAGCTGGATTGAGCTTTCCACTGTCTAAGTCTTTGGATCTGAACAAACCCAGCCAAGAGTTCCACAAGTGCCCCAGCCACAACTACAGTGCCAAGGACCAACAGACTATCAGAATATAATCCTCCAGTAGCGGAGTCAGAATTTTATCCACACATATTTTTTCATCATGAGAATCATCGCAAGCTTGGTGCCTGACACTTGGTAGAAATCAATAAATATTTGCTGCATGAGTAGATGTCTTTGTCTAGATTCACTTTTTCTTTTCTTTCTTCTTGTGTGTGTGTGTGTGTGTGCATGTGGATATATAGTTGTTCCAGCACCATTTGTTGAAAAGACTATCCTTTCTCCATCAAATGGTCTTTGCTCCTTTGTCAGAATTAGATGACTATATTTGTATGGGTCTATTTCTGGTCTCTCTATTCTGTTCCATGGATCTACGGTCTACTCTTTCAAAAATATCACACTGTCATGATTATTGTAGCTGTAAAGTAGATCTTGAAGTTGGGTACTATCAGTCCTCTAACTTTGTTCTTCTTCAATATTTTAATGGCTCTTCAGGATCTTTTGCCTTTCCATATAAACTTTAGAATCACTTTCCTTCTATGGTTTCCCGATGCACTTTGAATAAAAGCTAAACTCTGTATCCTGGCCTTGAGACTCCTGCCCAGATCCCCAAGTTTATCAGGTTACCTTCCCTCATCTCATCAGGCTCCGGACATTGTGTTATATGTGACGGTTTCCTGCTATGATGTTTTATGTGTCATCTTGGCAAGGCCATACTACCCAGTTATTTAATCACACATTAATCTAGGTCTTGCTGGAAAGGCATTCTGTAGATGCAGTTCCCATCTACCATCAGTTGACTTTAAGTAAAGGAGATTACCTTTGATAATGTGGGTGGGCCTCATCCAATCAACTGAAAGAACTTAAAGAGTAAACCTGAGGTTTCCCGGAAGAAGACATTCTGCCTTAAGACTAGAGCATCCTCTCCTTCCTGAGAGCTCCAGCTTACCAGCCTGCCCTATAAATTCTGGGCTTCCTGCTCCAACAATCACATAAGCCGATTCCTTGAAATAAACAAAGCAGGAGATAGATAGTTAGATAAATACATAGATACATAGAAACATAGATCTGTATCCCATAGATTCTGTTTCTCGAGAACCCCGGCTGATACACGTGGGCACCTCAAACTCAACCTCAGGGACTGCCTGGAGTTTTGCTGCCCTCTTGGCAGGGCTGGCTGGCTCTTCTCATTCTTTAAATCTTACCTGAACATTGCCTTTTCGGAGAAGCCCCCCAACCACCCTACCTAATTAGATTTTGTATCTATTCCTTCCCTTTCTAACTACTCTGAACAAGATTTCAATCATCTGTGAGGCATATCTCTTTTGCTCATCACTTAGAATCTTCACTGGCTCACAGTAAGTGCTCAATAAATATTTAGTCAGTGAATAATGAACCTATTCAATGCCCAATGCTTTTATTTCCTAAAGAACAAAGTACATAAATACATTGACATTGTTTTCTAAGTTTAATTTTGAAGCCTTCCAAAAAATAGAAAACAACTTCAGATGCTTATGTAGTGATACATTTTAGGAAAACGTTCAACAATGTTTGAAATGAAAATTATTTTTGATTAGCATTGATTTAATTTTTTAAACACAATACCATAATTGCCCCAATTTTCTCACCTTGAAAGTTCATCCAAATCCAAACGACCCTGTGTGGCTCATCTTTTTTATAAAATAATCTCTCAAAACCGCAATAGTTCATCTTGAGCTCTCCTTCTCTGTGTGCTGATAGCACTTAGTCTGCACTTATCATGATGAACACTCAATAATATATGGAAGTGTTGGGTCACTATATTGTGCACCTGAAACTAATATTAACTATACTGGAATTCTAAAGAAAAACAAACAAACAAACAGAAAGTAGTGGCTCTCAATCACTATTTCAGCCCACCCAAGGGACTGAAGACCACTGGGTGCCCTTGGGGAAAGCAAAGGGAGTCCATCAATCTATATATACAGGTACTGTATCTGCAAAAAATAGAGGCTTGACTCAAGCAGGCTTAAAAAGAAATGCATTATCTCACAATAACAAGAAACCCAGGCTGCAGGGTTATTTGATTTAGTGGTGTCATCAAAAACTCAGGTTCTTAAAGAACAGCAACAACAATAACTCAGGTTCTTTCCTTCCCTCATTCTTTTGTGTTTCTTCTATTTTCTTTCCTGTGGTTGAATATGGCTGCCAACAGCAACACGTTTCCTCACTCATAGCCAATGGGAGAGAAAGAGAAACCACCTCTTCCCGGAGTATGGAAGATAAGCCCTTCCCTACCGTTTGACTGGGCCCACCACGTAAGGTCGTAAGTCCACCCCTAGATCAGTTACCTTCATCAGGGGAAAATGTGATCTCAGACAAATCAGGATCCCCTTCTGGACAGGGAAGGGGCAGATGCTTGAACAAAACAGGGGCTGTGATTCAGGAAGGACGAAAACAGCCTGACAGCGGGCCCGGCCTCCAGGGGTGCCCACCACAGGTGCGAAGCTTCTGCAGGCTGAACGCACGACCCACCTTTGCCACTGTTGTCCTAGGGGCTCCTGGGATCAATAAAATGCAAACCCATTTTGGAAGGGTTTTGGAAGTGCAGCTGAATTCATAAGGGCCTTTAGCCATATATTTCCTCCACCCAGAGATATTAAAATGATAACTACAGTCCTCCGATTAGAAAGGAAAGAAGGAAGGAAGACGGGCTGTTGGTGACATAAACCTGTGAATGGTCCTGTGGGGGGTCAGTGCAGCCCTGTCTCCCTCTGCTGGAGTCCTGATCAAATTGTTAAGGCAACTTTTTATCCTTTCCAAGCCTGTCATTAACTGAAACACACAGGCTTCTAGGTTCAAGTATAACTTCACAGAAAGTCCCCTAGTTTCTTGTTGATGGAGTTTGATATGCTCATCCCAGCTCCAGAGGAGTCATCGTGGAGAAAAAAGGAAATACTGTGAGATCAGTCTATGCCTAAAGCCACAGTGACCGTTTGGAGCCCCTCCTGGGGTGTGCTTAGGATGAAAGAGGGGCGGTGATGTGGGGTCCCCTCAGTGGCATTATGTGGTCTGAGGGCTGAATGCAAAACACAAGGAGTTCTTTCATCGTCCCCGAAGCAGCCCGACTGCGGAATAACTCCAGTTCGCAACTGAATGGTCCTGTGGCATTTACGAAACATTTTTACATCCGTGGTTCCATTTGGCCCCAAGAACCAGCCCTGGAAGTAGGCACAGCAGATTACTACGTCTACTTCATGGATGAGGAAGCTGAGGCTCCGAAACATTCAGTTATTTTCCGCAGGACATGTGGTTAATAAACAGGAAAACTTGGGCTTTTGATCCCAGGGCCTGTGCTTTTCCATTGACTCTAACTCCACCCCCTTCCTGAAATGGCTGGTGTGCAAAATGATTTTATTTATCACACAGTCTTCTTATCTAACATGTTGCCCAAGGCATTTTGAAGACACCTTAGATTTTTTAATTAGTTCCAGATTTCTCCCTACTAATTAGGGGAAATGATTCATTTGAATGAAAGAAGGCTTTTTGGCCACAGTAAGAATGAATTTTTTGAATGAGAAGCCACATTTAGAGCTGTTCAACTCTTGAAGAAAAGAATGAATGAATTTAATCTTACCATAAAATAAACAACAGCTTAAGCTGAACTCAGCAGCAGGAAAGGACGTAATAGTTGTGCAAATTAATGTATGACTGACTCTTTTTAGCATGGGACTGTCTTGATGCACAGATTAACTTTGGTTATATAATTCCTTAAAATAAGCTAACAAAAATTCCACTCCCTTTGAATCTGGGGAAAAATAAAAACAAAATAGCTACCCTCACCATGTATTCACTTTTTCAAAGGACTCAGTTCTTTGCTTTAAGGAGAGAGAAAACACTGGGGATCCTTAAAAGTCAGTGAAATGAATGCTTTTTGTAGATTTGTGTCCACTTTCTGCCCTCTGTCAGGGTTGGGCTTTTTCTAGGGGCTTCGTTTTTTTGTTTAAGATTTTATTTATTTATTTGGCAGAGAGAGAGCGCGTGCACAAGCAGGGGGAGGGGCAGGCCGAGGGAGAAGCAGGCTCCTCACTGGGCCAGGAGCCGGATGCGGGGCTCCATCCCAGGACCCCGGAACCATGACCTGAGCCGAAGGCAGACGCTTAACCGACTGAGCCACCCAGGCGCCCCGCCTTAGGGGTTTCTGAAATCACCCGGAATCTTGCTCTGTACCCTGCTATCCCACCAGGAGAACCTCCAGGACAGCTCCAACGTGAACATAATGACAGGCTTGTAGAGGACTGCCGTCCCTGACTGTTAGTACCAGCTCCTAGAACCATGACTATCCCAGCTGGAGGGGGTGTTGGGGCTCTCCAAGTTAATTTACCTCATTTATGAACAGAAAACAGGTCCAGATGGGTAATTTGGTTTGGGTCATGTTTCCCAAGTGGCTACAAAGTTGTAGGGGGTTCTTATTCTTATTAGCTCCATTTACATACACCTGGTAATTTCCTGTTTTAGTCAGTGCTGAAGATACAGCCAGCCAATCCCTGGTGATGTGGTTTTGGAGGCCACAACTCCTGCTTCTAATTATTCTGTAGAAAAAGCTAAAGAAAGCAGCACAGGGGTTTTCTCAGCTGGTTCTTCTAGAGTTGAATATTCAGTTTCAGGAGTCGCTGACTTAAGTTTCACCCAACTTTAGAATTTCCACAGCTCACGCTCTGAAACCTATGTTAGAGACGTGTAATATTTTAGACAACCATGCTTATTTTGCTTAAAAACTGAACTTTACTTTCAGGTCAATTTGAAGGTATTAATTAGTGGTTCCCAGTAATTTTATTGCATTTTATTTATTTTGTTTTATTTTATTTTTAAAGTTTTTATTTATTCATTCATTTAAGTAATCGCTACACCCAACGTGGGGCTCAAACTCATGAACTTGAGATCAAGAGTCACATGCTCTGGGGTGCCTGGGTGGCTCAGCCGTTTAGCGTCTGCCTTCGGCTCAGGTCATGATCCCAGGGTCCTGGGATCGAGCCCCACATCGGGTTCCTTGCTCGGCAGGGAAGCCTGCTTCTCCCTCTCCCACTCCTTCTGCTTGTGTTCCCTCTCTCGCTGTCTCTCTCTCTCTGTCAAAAAATAAATAAAAATCTTTAAGAAAAAAAAAAAGAGTCACATGCTCTTCGGACTGAGCCACCTAGGTGCCCCCCCTTTTCAAAGAGTGGTCCCCAGTAATTTTAAAAGAAAAAAGAAAAAGAAATGCTATGCTGTCCACCCCCGCATCCCCACCCAGTCATGCAAAGTGCCTTTCAACTCAGTTATCCACAGCCTCAGACAAAAGGGGGTGCAACCTAAGGTGCAAGAGTGGTCCAAGAGAAGCAAGACCAAATGTCCAGGTGAGAACAGAGACATTCCAGTAAATTACCAAATGGCCTTGGATATGGGAATGTTTCCTTCTTAGCATTCAGTGCTACAGTGTTTCCCACCTTAGCTGGACACCAAACTGTGCGTCATGGGAAAGATGGCCTCAAGTAGGAGCTCCCAGGATCTGTTCCATCCTGTGGGTGGTTCTGATTGTCTCATAAATACAGAGTATTTGCTGAGAGCATGGCTGACCCGGCAGTCTCACTGCAAACCTCCAGGAAGACCCAAATGGGAAATCACTGAGATTTTAGGCAAGCTTGCAGCTTCCTTCTCTTATATCTTGTAGACAGCAGGCCAACAAATCTGAATATAGCAACCCTCCCACAAGGAAATAAAGGCTGTGGACGAAAACAATTATCGTAAAGTGAGCTGTTGGGAGGAGGTATGATGACATCTTTTTAGAAAGGCAGATGGCACCATAGTAACAGCTCAGATTCGAGCCGGTTCTATGGATTAAAATCCCACTTACGCCATTTAAACCTGTGTGGCCTCTGGGCCTCAAGCTCTTCATCTGTAAAAATGGGAATGATTACAATAATATTTACCTCTTAGGAAGGTAAATGAGTTAATAAACAAAAAAATGCATGACACATGTGAAATATTCCACTGTAGTCTTTCAAGGGAAACCTGTGTGAATTTGTCACAAACACTACCACTTTGCACTTATACAGCTTTAAGCTGACAGATACTTTGATAGACATTTAGATCATTCTCTCATATGCTTCTAAAAAAAAAAAAAAAAAAACCACCGTGCAAGTTAGGAACTAGTATCTCCATTTTAAATTCTTGGAATTCTCTCCACTGTAAAATGGAGCAATTAATAGCCCATCACGAGTGACTCGTCTCTAAATTGTAAATATGCATTTTAAAACCAAGCCTACTTTCTTCATTTGATGGCAATTGGTAGATAACAACTTTTTTTTAAAGATTTTATTTATTTATTTGAGATAGAGAGAGAATGAGCCAGAGAGCAGGAGCATGGGAGCAGAGGGAGAAGCAGGCTGCCCCCTGAGCAGGGAGCCTGACTTGGGGCTCGATCCCAGGACCCTGGGATCCTGACCTGAGCAGAGGCAGATGCTTAACCACTGAGCCACCCAGGAGCCCCAGATAACAACTTTTTTTCAAAGTTAATGAATTGGTAATGTTTTGCTTTGTCCCACCACCTTCCACAATTCCTCACTCACCCCAGGATTTAATGCACGGCATAGTTCTGGTTGCAACTTTGCCAACTCTGAGCTTTAGCTGAGTATCTTTGGTGCACATGTTTCTGTGATAAGTCAGGCACATACTCACACTTACCTGTCCGCTCCTTTATTTGTAAGTTTTACATTTATTGCTTATATAGTTATTTAAATTATTTATTATAACTATTATAAAAAGCTTTATTTCTCCCAACTGAAAATGAAGGAGAATGGATGAGGAAATCACGGTTTATTCATCCCATGGGATACTACTCAGCAGCGAATAGGGTTGAGCTATAGATAAGTGCAACACCACGAAGGAATCTCAAAAACGTCTGCTGAGTGAGAAAAGCCAGACACGAAAGACCACATGCCTTATGATTCCATGTATACGAAGTTTTAGAACTGACAACACAAATCTAACGGTGATAGAATCCAGAACACTGGTTGTGGGGTCAGGGGGGAGGTGGACATGAGGGACTGACTGGAAGGAAGCATTAGAGAATTTTGTGAGGTGTCCGAGATGCTCCATCTCTTGCTAGGAAGGCAGGTTACTGGGTATACACGCTTGTTAAAACTCACCGAGCTGTTCTCGTCATTGAGATCTATACATTTCGCTGCATGTAAAGCATACCTCAATAAAAGCTGTGGGCTGTGGGTAGTTTATACGGTTATCCAATAATAAATGGTTTATTAAAAGGTGGCTTTTTGAATTAAAATAAAAATTAAACAAAAATAAATAAATAAATAAAAGGTAGCTTTTCCAGAAATACAGATATGATTAGCCATGCCAACCATTTAGATGCCCATATCCGTGTGGACTATTGATTAACATGAAGGAGACAAGAACAGAAGAGTATTGTAGAAAAGGAAAGATGCCTTTGTTTTTGGACATTATGACCTCAAGGTAAGCAGTAACTTGACTCACAGGCACACAAATGGTCCAGATTACTAACCCATTAACTAACACATTGTTATTCACAGTATGTTATTTTTAAATGTAGTCTTGTTTCTTTTATTAAGAAAGAGCCTCCTGAACAATAAGCTCCCGATACTCACCTCACTCTGGCATTATTCTTATTTTTAATACACATATGTCATATTTGCTTATGGACTCAATGTCTAAAGCTATCCCAACTCAGAAGAAGCTCTCCTCTGTGTCCCCTTTACATCCTTTACACCAGCAGGAGATCTCCAAACAATGTAATACAGTTAACTAAGAGGATGGGGGTGACTCAGGGCAAACCGTTCATTATTCTTGGGAAAACAACCCCAGACTGAGAATCACCTCAGAGGCTTGTTTTGTTCTCTTGCCCCTAGTAATTGAGGCCCCCTTAGAGTGTGAGGAGAACAGCCCAGCGCAGCCTCTGTAGAGAGAAGGCACATAAACAGGGGTAGGGGCGGTGGGTGGGAGCAGGGGCTTGAAGCCTTCACGGTCTATCCCAAGGAGAATTGCCTTGGATTTGCTGACCCCATTTGCTTGTCCCTAAAATTGGCAGAGCTGAGGGAAAGTAAAACTCCTGCCCTTTTTCAAAATAAATGATGGCAGGGACTCAGTACCCAGGTCCTATTTCTGGGCATAGAAACATTCCAAGTCTCTGAGCTCAGTAGTAACAGAAGCTTCTGGCATTAACACAATGCTTTAGAAAGTCCCATGTATCTCTGCCCTGCTTCACACTTGAGATAGTAACAAGAGGTATCTGGGTGAGGGGGAGGGAAAGGGGGGGCGGCAATCGCTGAACATTTTGTCCTTACTTATGACCTTCCTCTTTTCAGCTGGGGCTTCATGGAAACATGTGGCTGTGTTCTTGGGTGGTATGGCAGGAACTGCTATTTCCTACAGTATATGTTTTTCCTTTTCTTCCAGAATTCCCTGTTTTTAGCTAGGTATATGCCTATTCAGAGTAAATACATTTCCCAGCATTCTTTGCAGCGAGATGTGGCCATGGGACCAAGTTCTAGCCAATGGGGAAGTGTGTGACAGCCTCCTGGAACTTTCATTGAAAGATAGCTTTCTTTGAAAGGATGCTCCATTTTTCCTTCTACCTCCCCTTAAGCATCTGCTTCTTCAATTGCAGAAATGACTGCTAGGATTCCTACCACCATCTTGGGCCATGAGGTCAAGGGCCAGAGGGTCTCACTAAAAGCAAATGTATAAACCTGGATAGTATTCAATGACATCAAGCAATTTTTTAAAAGATTTTATTTATTTGTCAAATAGAGAGAGAGAGCCCAAGCAGGGGGAGCGGCAGGCAGAGGAAGAAGCAGGCTCCCTGCTGAGCAAGGAGCCTGATGTGGGGCTCGATGTGGGGCTCGATCCCAGGACCCTGGGATCATGACCCGAGCGAAAGGCAGATGCTTAATCGACTGAGCCACCCAGGCGTCCCAACATCAAGCAATTTTTTTCAAAGGAGTTTTTCTGAGGCCAGAGCTATGCTCTAGGAAACTCAGTGAAAAGCATGATTGAGTGAAGAATCCTGAGAGGTGATCCACCTTATCATTCCAAATTCAGAGAAAATACATGAAGTACCATAGTCTGGGCATTCATATGTGTCCCAGTGGGTCAGAGGGCTGAGAGTTTGGAATCTCTGGCTAAAAGGAGAAATCTTAACTCAGGTCACATGCTGTCACAAATTCATGTCATTTGATGAATATTAACTAATTTGAATTTTATAACTGGCAGAAGAGAGTATCTGGGTAAGCAATTTTCCTCTAAAAACTAGCTGTCTGCCCTTATGCAAGTTATTCAACCTCCCTGGGTCTGTTCTCGCCTCTGCAAAATGAAGAACGAGTCCTCCTCTTAGAAAGGTGGTCCCCAAGAGCACTGACTGGTCCATGACAAAATTTTCATCTGTCCTTGTGATAAAAATGTCTGGGTAAAATGCAAACTGGGTTCTCTTGCAAAGAATTTTATATACTCTGAGATCAGGTCAATGTTAAAATTTTTGTTGTTTTAGAAACAATTGCAATTATAGATGGAAGGGATAGTTTGGGTTGTAGGGCAATTTTCAGTGTTATCTTCCTTCCTCTCCTTTGCCTTCTTCACCTTCCTCCTCCTCATGCCCTTTCCTGCTCCTCTTCTTGTCTACATTGTATGTTCTCTAGGCCGGGCCCTGGGCTGAGTACCTTAGACACATGAACTTACTCCTCATATCCACCCAAAGAGGCCAGAATTACCATCTTCTTTTTTTTTTTTTTTTTCCAGATGGAGAAACTAAAGCTTGGAGAGATTAAGTACATTGCTCAATGTCACACAGCTCGCAAAATGCGTTCGCTGAATCTCCAGACTCCTGCCTCCATACGGAACATGAATAAGACATTTTAGTAGCTAACAGGAAATGACATGGTGTAAGTAAAGCACCCGGCACTGTATCTGGCACATAATGGGTACTTAACAAAGAGTAGTTATTCATTCATTCCTTCCATAAATATTTGCTGAGCATCGACCATATGCCAAGTACTGTTATATACCCTGAGACACAGCAATTAAGAATACAGATGGAAATCCCTGTCCCGTGGAGCTTATATTCTAGGGCTTATTACATGTGTGATTCCATCCTCTGCTTCAGCTTTCACCCACACGCACTCTTTCTGCTCACAGGAGGGATGAAAAAAGGTTGTGGCCATGTTCCACTCTCTGGCCCTACAAGGGCAGAGCAGGCATCAGGGGAGAAAGGGGGCTATCGTGCTGGTAACTGCCAGCTTCCTACAGAGGTAGAGCAGTGGTTCTCCCTTAGGGAAGAGGGCAGGTGTTGGGGACAGGGAGAAGGAGGTGAAGGCTGGAAGCCAGAAGACCAGGACCCAGGGCTGGGCTCTTCTTCCAATAGTTTGGGCAAATCTGAAGTCAGTTCAGAAACCCAAAGTTCTGTGGGCGGTTGGTGTCTGTTTCTCCCTCCCACCTCTAACCTCCGTTCCACCTGGGCTACCAGGAAGCCAGGTACCTTCTGGATGGATCCGAGCAGTGCTGATGGGAGAAGACTGAGGCTTCCCTGGGGATCTTTGTGTCTTGGACCCCACAGCTTTCCTGCAGGGAACCATGAAAAGTGAGAGGATGTGGGGGCAGAAGTCCTGTTCCTGTCCTGGCCCTGTAACTTGCTGTCTTTCCCTCTTTTATCTCCTCTCTGAACCCTACTTCATGGGGTTCTTGGAAGGATTAAAAGACTGGGCACTTGCTCATAGTAGGTTAAGTATTCTTTGTTGGGCTGGTTGGTTTATCCAAAAGCAGGATGAAAAAGTTGTTGGGAAAAGAGGAAGGGTGAGCTTCTCTTCCTTCCTCACTGTCCCCCCATTCTGGCTGGGTCCATTGCCTTGTTCCCATGCCCTCTACTCATTCCTATTCTCCCATCTCCCACCCCTGGAGTAGTTCCTGAAGCACCCCCAGAACACCCACTGGGTCCCAGGGAACACAGTTTGCGAACCATCAAACCAAGCCAAGACAATACTCTTCCAAAGAAATTTATTTCAGATTTTAGTATCAGCCTTCAAAAAAGAGAGTGTTATTTAAAAGATGGAGAGTGAAAGAGGACTTCAACCATACCTCCATTTTGACCTGTCTGTACTTTCTAATTGATTAAGTTCTTTCCAGCTTATTTCTTAACTCAGGCGAGAGACCCAGCGAGCAAAGCATCCCCAGATGGGAACCAAAACTACCCCCTGAAGCAATAAGGACCACCTGAGCCAGCAAGACCCCACGTGACTGACCCCAAGACAAGGATCAGTGTGACCTTCATGGCCCCCCTGCGTGTACCCACCCACCTTTGTCCCCCTGGAAGTATTTTCAGCAATTTGGAGACCGTCTGAGACACTAGTCGGCTGTCTTCCTGCTGTTGGCCTCACGGAAATAATTCCTTTCTTGTTTCACTACCACTCATTTCTCTGCCTTTGGATGTTGTCAGTGACAAGTGGCCGAACCTGGTCTGTGTGGGATCCCCAGAGCCAGGTGCTCTTGTACCCCTGTGCCCCAGCTACAAGAGTGAGGACTATAATAAAATGAGAAACTCTGATGGTGGCGGGGCTCAGGCACTGAGATTTTTTTTTTTTTTAACTCCCCAGTTGACCACCGCTTGGCCAGAGCTAGGAAAGCATGGATTAAGGAAGATAATCACAATGTAAAGGAAATTTCTTAATGCTCAAATGCATAAAATGCATCAAATGATTTGGGAGCACCAGTGAGGTAGTAATCAATTCTGCTTTGGGAACGAAGAGGATGTCAGGAAATCAACAGAGCAGAGGTGACATTTAAGCTCAACTTTAAATGATGAGCAGGGGTCTCTAGGGCCTTGCCGTTTGAAGCGTGGCCTGCAGACAAGCAGCGCAAACATCTGCCAGGTGCTTGTTAGGAATGCACAATTCTGAGTCGCTTCCCACATCTAGTGAATCACAGTGTGCTTGTTATTCATCTGCACAGCAGAGTTTGAGAGGCCTTGGGCTAAATGGACAAAGTGGAGAAGAGCATTGCCACCATAAACCTGGCCAGTTTAGATTAAACAGTGGTTTATTACAACCGAGGTTTATTTTTCACTTTCTCTTTTAAAATAAATCCCAAACCTAATGTTCTCAATGGCTGACCCAAATGTCATTTTGTAATGACATCTGAAGGTTTGAGGGTGAGGGTTGAGTGCTTTATCCAATCTGCTAATGGGGCATGTTTTTATACTACGGGTACAGATGTTCAGCCATGGCTCTGGGGGTTGGACAGCTTGGGACATAGGGACCTCCTGGCATGGGATTTAGGTCTCTGTGCAGACAGGCCACCCTCAGCCTTCCTTGTGGGCACCATTTTGACTCGTGTCACGTTTTGTGGTGGTTGGTGTGGGGGGTGTCAGTGGGAGCGTCAGCTGCTTCCAATCCAGTGTTAATCCCACAACCACAGCTGTCTGCTCTTTTACAATGAAAGGAAAGGGGGAAGAAGTCTCCAAGTGTGGTGGTGGGGATATGAATCCTGCTGGTCTGTACCTTTTAAACAGGACACACAATACCCCAAATACAGCCTACTGACTATTTCAAGATTAAGGAATTTGAGAAACAGTTTGTGCAGAAAGGACTTTCCACCATCCCCTGAAGCAGGTCATAACCTTTATGAGACAGGTGCCTTCTCCACAGCCAGAGGAAAGGAGCACCCTTATCTCCAAAGATGAAGGGACACAGAGAGGAATCTGAAGAAAACAGTCCTTGTTAAGCCCCCCACGCCCCCCAACTTACTACACTTACCTCATACCCTTTGTCCTATGACATCTTCCCATGACTCTTCACTCATCATCAAGTCCAGCACAAAAACACTCAGCTCTGACCATTTCTTTGGATCATCATGTCTTTACAAAGTTCGGTGTCACATGAAACTTGTATTAGATAAATATGTATACATTCCTCCTGTTAATCTGTCTTCTTCAGTTTCATTTTCAGACTCAGCTGGAACTCTAAGAGGGTCAAGGAAAACTTTTTCCTTCCCTACAACAGCACAGGTGGTGGAAACCTATAATGCTTTGTCCTGGCCGCCCTGAATAGCTGCGTGTCTCATAGGCCAGCTTCCAGCCTCAAGAGCTAGCCGCGTGTCCTAGTTGACTCCCAGTTTCTACCTGGATGTAGGGATGACTCCATGCCCACATGTTTCAGCACAACCCAGACCAATTTGGGTTTTCTTTCTACTCTTTCCAACCCCATCTCTGTCCATCTAAGTAAGGGAATAAATTGTCTTTTTCCTGAAAATACTATGGGAAATAATTGTTTCACATGAAGTCCACCAACCTAGATGTGTTGAATACAGTTATGGAAGGCACACTTTAGTGGGTATGTAGTAGGGGCAATCCTTCCCACCTCAGCGGGCTTTACAGGAGAATCGAGTTGGAAACCATATATCCCAACCTCATCATGGTGTCAAGCACAGAGAATGCATTCAGTACTTGGCCCTTTATACAACGAGGTTGCTTTAACATCTGCTCTATCTTTTGTGATAGAGGCAGTGGCCACGCTATCTCCTGGTGGTGCCCACCCCACGCATGTGGGGACAGAGGATGGCACAAGTCCTCAGTACTGTAGCTTGTCCACAGACCTGGTGACCAGGTTATAAACACTGTTTTCAGACCAGTCCCCTAAATTCCAATAGAGTAGTTTGGGGAACCAACCACTGAGACCACAACCCTCATCCAGTCACCATGTTATTTTTAAATCCTTCAAGAAAACAAGTCTAATATATTCTTTCCAGGGGCGCCTGGATGGCTCAGATGGTTAAGCATCTGCCTTCGGCTCAGGTCATGATCCCAGGGTTCTGGGATCGAGCCCCACATCGGGCTCCTGGCTCAGCAGGGAGCCTGCTTCTGCCTCTCTCCCTGCTCATGCTCTCTCTCTCTCTCTCTCTCAATCTGTGTCTCAAGTGAATAAATAAAATCTTTAAAAAAAATAAAATATTCTTTCCATAATAAATAGTAGTAATCCTCGGAGCGTGTTCCCTTCTACCTACCGAAATCACTTGCAGTTAAGAAAAGTGTCCCTCTTCTTTAATATCTACCTGTGTGCTTGATCCCACTGAACTTCTGGCCTCCATCTTGCCATATCTGTTCACAATCTTTACGCTTCTCAATTGTTATGGTTATTATTGCCCCCAGCCGTACCCTCCTCCATTTGAGAGTCACCCTTCTTCCAGTTTCCATGACACAACGGTCTTCTGGTTCTCCTGCTTCTCTGATCAGTCCCTCTCTCCCCACCTAACCATATACTCCTAAGCTTTTGTCTGCAGACCTTCTCTCTTCTGCTTTGCTCCTGGAGTTCCATCCACTTGGATAGCTTCGTTGAGCACATCTAAGAAGGCAGTCCCAAATCCTTACCTCCCTTCAGCCCCAGACCAACGTCTATAACTTTCATTCACATCTCCACTTGTCTGCAAGGCCCAAACTCCTCACCCTCCTCATAGAACAGCTCTTTCCCCTGGCTTCCCAGGCTGTTATGTCAGCACATGGGCTGTGGCTCTCACACATAACTGAACTTGACATGAACCATCTCCACTATTATTACCATTCTTTTTCTGTCTCATTGGTTTCCTTAAACTATGCAGCTTTCCATTTTTTTGAATTCCTGGTTCTCCCTTCTGCAGATGTTTACAAAGAGATGGAACCAAAATCAAATGTCTTTGAAGAGTTCTAACTTTTTTATAAATTTTTTAAAATTTTTATTTATTTGACAGAGAGAGACACAGCGAGAGAAGGAACACAAGCAGGGGGAGTGGGAGAGGGAGAAGCAGGCAACCCGCTGAGCAGGGAGCCCGATGCGGGGCTCGATCCCAGGACTCTGGGATCATGACCTGAGCCGAAGGCAGATGCTTAACGACTGAGCCACCCAGGCGCCCCGAGTTCTAACTTTTTAAAAGATTTTATTTATTTATTTGTCAGAGAGAGAGAGCACAAGCAGGGGGAGCAGCAGGCCAAGGCAGAGGGAGAAGCAGGCTCCCCACTGAGCAGGGAGCCTGATGCAGGACTTGATCCCAGCACTCTAGGATCATGACCTGAGCCAAAGGCAGACCTTTAACCGACTGAGCCATCCAGGAGTTCCAAGTTCTATCTTTCTAAACTTACACATAACACAGAGCTCTCATCATCTTCAACATGTGTGGCCCAAACCGGACCAGACAAATTTCTTCCCTGGGTTTATTCTTTTTTTTTTTCTTTTTTAAAAGATTTATTTAAGAGAGGGGGGCAGGGAGAGAGGGAAAGAATCTCAAGCAGACTCCGTGCTGAGCACAGAACCCAAAGCAGGGCTCAATCTCACAACCCTGAGATCACAACCTGAGCTGAAACCAAGAGTTGGACACTCAACCAACTTCATCACCCAGGCACCCCATCTTCCCGAGGTTTATTCTAAGTGCAATGAGACTAAAAGAACCATTGATACCAGGGTCATGGAACTAGGAGGATGAGAACCTGAGACTTTTGTACATTTGGTAGGGTATCTGCCCACTGTCTCCTGAATACACCTCAGCTTTTCTTCTTCCATGTTACCATCCCCTCCCCACCTTTTCCACTAGCTGAAATTATATCTATCCATTGCTCAAAATTGACCACAAATAGCATCTATTCCTCAAATCCTATGATCTCTTCCTCTTTTGAAACACACCCACTGCAATGTAAGCTTCTTAATCATTGAATGGTGTTTCCCATTTCCTTCTTTTTTTTTTTAAGATTTTATTTATTTATTTAAGATCGAGAGAGCACAAGCAGGGGGAGGAGCAGAGGGAGAGGGAGAAGCAGGCTCCCCAGTGAGCAGGGAGACTGACATGGGGCTCGATCCCAGGACCCCAAGATCATGACCTGAGCCGAAGGCAGACGCTTAACCGACTGAGCCACCCAGGCGCCCCTCCCATTTATTTCTTTATCTGCCATCACCCCATCCCTGACCCAGGCACAAGACCCCAAAGACAAGAGCCTAGTAACTGTTGGCTCCATGGTGTCAAAGAAGTATGTCCAATCACCAGCTTTTGTATAATACCTATTTCTTTTATTCTAACATGCATAACCTTTCACAGTTTAACATTGGTGAAATCAGAATTCATCTTATAATCACTGGCGTGCTATAATTTACTTAGTAGCATTTTTTCTTAGTGGTACATAAAATATGGGTGCATCTTACACAGATGGTACCTTAGATTCAGTGAAATAAAGTATCATTCAAGGCTCCCTGCTAACAGTTATGTTTACTCCTGTCTTCCTGCCTCTAGGGTGAATCATTCCATGTTCTCAACATTTCCTTAGTTCCTGTTTTCTACTCCTACTATTGTCTCCTCTTTACCTCCTTTAATTTTCTCCTCTTCTCAAGTAGAGTCAGACTATTTTACACTGCAATAAGATAGTGCTAAATACAGTGGTGTCACTGCATCATGGTCCCACGTGATAAAATGCTGTTTACGATCCTGGGTATGTTTGCTATACAATTAACTTCAGCTAATTGTATAAGCTACTTAAAATACATCTTTACTTTTTTTTTAAGTGTGAACAGGCCACCATATTATATGAGCCTCAATTTATGAAGACAATATAGTCGGAAGCAGAGTAGTGTTGAAATTAAGTAAGACAACTATAGCAATACAATATATTTAATGACAACATAATTATTCTTTGAGCAGCATTGTGGCCTGGGAAAGTCTATAGAGAGTAAAAATTTCTAAACAAGTCCAGATGCCCTGTACCATCCAATAATCCTTGTTTACATAGTTTCATTCTTCATCTGTCCACAAGGCTGGGAAATCCAGCGGTTTGGGGTCAGACAACTCCATGGAGGGGAAGCTGTCCTCATTGGCACTGGCGTGGGGGAACCTGCCATGACCCCTAATGTTGTAGAAAGTGCTAGTCTTTCACCTCCTCTTCCCGTGGCCTAAGATCCAGTCAAAATGGGGATGACTTATCCCACAAACCCTATTCTCTGCAGCCCCAAACTTTCCTGCCTTTCTCATGTCTTTGCTCAGGCCGACCGTTTCATCTACAACAACACTATCTAATTAGGACTTTCTGTGATTGTGGAAATATTCTATAGGTCTGCATTATCCAATACAATAGCCACTAGCCACACGTGGCTATCGAACAGAGCACTTGAAATGTGGCAAGAACTGCACTTTCAATTTTATTTTACTTAAATTTAAATAGATACATGGCTAGTGGCTACCATTTTGGACAGCACAGATCTAGCATGTATTTTTCTTTTTTCTTTTTTTTTTTTTTTTTAAAGATTTTATTTATTTATTTGAG
>NC_058410.1:69734554-69814423 GCF_002201575.2 Neomonachus schauinslandi | reverse complement strand
GACTCCAGGATCATGACCTGAGCCGAAGGCAGTCGCTTAACCAACTGAGCCACCCAGGCGCCCTCTTTTTTTTTTTTTTGAGAGAGGTGAGGAGAGAGAGCAGGGGTGGGGGATGAGGAGTGGGGGGAGAGGCAGAGGGTAAGGGAGAGAAAGACTCTCAAGCAGACTCCCCGCTGAGCAGGGCTCCATCTCACGACCCCGAGATCATGACCTGAGCTGAAATGAAGAGTCAGATAGCATGTACTTTTCTACATGTGCATCTAGCATGTACATCTTCTCCAAATCTCCAATCTGCAAGGACTGGAGATCAGGGATGGGGTGATGGCAGATAAAGAAATAAATGGGAGGGGCGCCTGGGTGGCTCAGTCGGTTAAGCGTCTGCCTTCGGCTCAGGTCATGATCTTGGGGTCCTGGGATCGAGCCCCATGTCAAATCCCTGCCCTGATCACACCCCCTCTGGACTGGTGGGCTGCAGGCCCCAGTTCAGATCAGGGCTGGTAGCCAGGGGCCGTTTTCTCCATGAGATTCAGTCTTCCCAGTGGAAATCACTCTTTCCTTCCTCAGAATTCCCATTACACTTTGAACCACTACTGTAGCACTTAACACCTTTTACCTTGGAGATATTTGTATACCTTGTCCTCTACCAGTCCCCTCCCAGACAGCTGGCACTATCTCTTATTCTTAATCTGGACATCCTAGTGCAGGGATGCTTTAAAATGTTAGTTGCATGGGGCGCCTGGGTGGCTCAGTCGGTTAAGCGACTGCCTTCGGCTCAGGTCATGATCCTGGAGTCCCGGGATCGAGTCCCGCATCGGGCTCCCTGCTCAGCGGGGGGTCTGCTTCTCCCTCTGACCCTCCCCCCCTCATGCTCTCTCTCTATATCTCATTCTCTCTCTCAGATAAATAAATAAAATCTTAAAAAAAAAAAGGTTAGTTGCATGAATCTATAATAGCAGTACAGCAATCAACATTAACAATAAACCACTGGCAAAGATTGCTGTGCAATAAACGATCAACTTTGACAAAAGAAAAGGTTTGGGCCTTGGCCTCAGCTCCTGGGAGATCATTTCTAAGCCCTTATAGGAGGCTCTAATAGGAGGGTGTTTGTTTGCCTGGAAGCCTTGGGCCATACCAGATAGTCTATACTAACGATGTGATTTATGATGGAGGCCTTAGGCTAAGAGTTGTCAGCTCAACCTCTGGAAAGGCTAGAAACTAAGGTCAGCCAGGCAAGCAGTTAGCTGTATGAACATGGCCGACCCCTAGTAAAAACTCTGCACACCTTGATGGACTTGGCTAAGTTTCCCTAGTTGGCAATACTTGGTGCATATTGTCACACTCACTGCTGGAAGAAAGAAGCACTAACTGTGCAGTTCTACTGCGAGAGAACAGTTGGAAGTTCTATACCTGGTTTCTCCTGCATCCTGCTGTAAATGCTGCTTTCCTTTGCTGATTTTAATCTGTATCCTTTTGCCACATTAAACCATAACTGTGAGTATAATGGTTTTTCTGTGTTCTGGGAGTCCTCCTAGCTAATTATTAAACCTGAGAGTGGTCTTGGGAACCTCCCAAACTTGCAGTTGCCCAAGATAACCCATGTCATATTGTCGCCGAGAGCCTGTCCTGTTGAGAGTATATCTCCTCAAATCCCTGCCCTGATCACACCCCCTCTGGACTGGTGGGCTGCAGGCCCCAGTTCAGGTCAGGGCTGGTAGCCAGGGATGGGAGTCTGGTCCTCCACATGGGCAACGGAGTGGTGGCAAGGGTGTGTCTGGGACGAGGACCACTCCTGGGAGTAGGTGTGGGAACAGAGGAAATGGGTGGGGGACTGCCGAGAGGAAGGAGTGGAAAAGCTGGGATGGACAGGGCAACTGGGTGGCAGTTGTGGTGAGCGGGGGAGAGGATCAGGGATCCACGGGCCCCTGACTTGAAACTTCAGGAGGTTCTGGTACCCACCTGGCTCTAAGCCTCAGGAACTAAAAATCCCTGCCCCTGGGAGGCAGGAGCTGTGGAGGAGACTCCACAGGCCAGAGCTCACCTGACTTAAGGCAGGGTTATCCTGTCTTTAGCTGTACCATTTGCACACTCGTGACCAAAGGACCAGACGCCCAGACCCTGGGCAGGAGGGTGGAAGGGGCAGTAGGTAGAGGGAGAGAGCAGAACAACTTCTTTTATTAAGCAAGAAATCTGAGCTGGGCGTTCCTTCTCTATCCCAGAACAGCCCTCTGATTCCAAGTGCTGTAATTTAAAGAGAAGGTCCCCTTCTCAAAATCGTGTTCTTTATATTTCTATAAATACTACCAATTAGAGGTTCACTTGAGTTAACTAGCAACCCATAACCTAAATTAGGGTTAAGAGAAATGGTCATTCACGACTTACTGCAGATTCAATTAATCAGATTGCTTTTCTAATCTGAGCTTAGCTACATTAGAGGAAAGTCATTACCTTGTGGAAGGGAGAAATCATTTGAGGGTGCAGGGCATATCTGGTTAGGTAGAGTTCCAGGGGTGGGGGCAGGGCTCGGACACAGGGACTATTAAGGACACCTGTCTGCTGGGAGATAAGCCCAGAAAGTGAGGTAGGATGGAATATGGGACACATTTCCACAGCAGACCCATGGCTCCTTCCTCGCCAAGACCAAGTTCTGTTATCACCAATTCTCAAGTCCTTGTTCCTCTCCCCACCACTAGACTTGTCTTGCATGGAGATTCCAGGAGAGCAGCATTAAGCTGGCTTCATGAGGGTCTCATAGGAGACTGGAAGTGCTTTTCCAGACAGACCTAGGAGTAAAAGCACCAGCAAACAGAATGGATCTGTGGGGTCAGTGGGGGTTGAGGAAGGGCAGAAGTACCCTCTGCCATACATAGAATGAGTCCAGGCTTAGAGAAGTTCTCTAAGAAAAGAGACTTCTATTTGTTCATTTCCACAGGACCTGGCACAGGGTGGGTACTCAATACTTAATGAATGGTTGAATGGATTGCAAAATCAGGAGAGTTGCCAGACTCACCCAGGTCTCGTTTCCTATCTGGGATCTGAGCTTTTTTTCCTTCCTAGGTAGGCACTTAATCTAGTTGTATGGGTTTACAGATTTTTTTTATTCCTATTTTGAATCCTATTTCCCATCTCCTATCCAGAAAGCCCCTAAGCTTGCCTTTTATTCTTTCCTGTCCCTTCACAACTGAATCCTAGGCTTCATTAGGGTCTCAGACTATCTAGGAGGCATTTGAGTCATTTTTTATAGAAGGGGGCTCTTGTGAACCTGTTTACACACAAGAACAGAAGAAGTCCGAAAGAGGTATGAAGTAGGATACAGAACACAGCATTAATGAGGAGCAAACCCATGAGGTCAGGGGAAGGGCAGCTGGAGGGCCCCCTCTGGGAGGGAGCGCTGCCATGGTGGTCTAGGAGCTACCGCTCCATCTGGTGAGGGGAGCATGGTCAGCAGTTCCATGTGCAGACGGCTGGCCAGGCCCCATAGATATCTATGTCCTTTCCCAGGCACAGCCTCAGGGCCCCTAGGAAAACACTGACCAATAAATTAAGTTGAAAAATATGTAAGAGGCAGGAAATATCAACCTGGAGTATTTGTCAATGGCGTGGGTGTTCTGGAAGATGCGAAGACCCATGTGGCCCTTCAAAAGCCCCTTCTTCCTGGAGGAGTTAGATTCATTGCTCAGAGCCAGGTGGACCACTATTTTGTCTTGTCTTTCTTCTTCTGTCAGAAAATGGCTTCTTGGGTACCCGGCCAGGCTGTTGGCCTCAGACTCACTGTAGCTTCCATCCAGCGTCATGGTTCTTGAGTGAAGCATTCCACACATGCACGGGAACTGCGGGCAGCAAACACAAGGAAGGTATCAGGCATGTTTAGGCCTTGTGGAGAGGCAGAGGTGGTGGCCTGGGCCCAGAGCAAAGCCCCATGGCTACTCAGAGCCACAGAAAGGCAGAACTAGAAGGACCTCCAGAGATCACTCAGTCCAACGACTCTCTACATATTAGAACTCTCTGCATATTAGAATCACCCAGGGAGCTCTTTAAAATGGCCACATCCAGGCTTCACTCTCAACTAATTAATTTGAAACTATCATATGATCTCATTTATATGTGGAATTTAAGAAACAAAACATAGGATCATAGGGGAAGAGAGGAAAAAAATAAAACAAGACAAAACCAGAGAGGGAGACAAACCATAAGAGATTCTTAATCATAGGAAACAAACTGAGGGTTGCTGGAAGGGAGGGGGGCTGGGAGGGATGGGGTAACTGGGTGATGGACATTAAGGAGGGCATGTGATGTAATGAGCACTGGGTGTTATATAAGACTGATGAATCACTGACCTGTACCTCTGAAACCAAAATACATTATATGTTAACTAACTGAATTTAAATTTTAAAAAGATGAAAAAAAAAACATAATAAATTTGAAGATCCCTAGGTGATTCTACAATGCAGTGAAGGTCCAGAATCACTGATTTAGTCTAAACATCCCCATTTGCAGAGGCAAAAACTAAGACCCAGTGAGGCTATAAAATTCTCCTGAGATTACACAGCTAGGTTCAGAGTCAGGACTTTAAATGCACACATTCTGTGGGTACCTGGGTGGCTCAGTCAGTTAAGCCTCTGACTCTAGACTTTGGCTCAGGTCATGATCTCAGAGTCATGGGATTGAACCCTGCTTCGGGCTCTGCGCTCAGCTCGGAGTCTGCTTGAGATCCTCTCTCTCCCTCTCCCTCTGCTCCTCGCCCTGCTCTCTCTCTCTCTCTCAAATAAATAAAATCTTTTAAAAATATATTTTAAAAAATAATAAACCCATACACTCTGATTCCAGTCGTGGGTCTCCACGTCTTTGTGCATGAATCAAAAGATGATTAGTTAGGAGAGTGTCCTTATTCTAAAGAGTTACATTTAAGCATAAAAGGTCACGGTGCCTGCAGTGCATTTTTAAATGATTCAACTGCACGGACAAAAGTACATTTATATGGAGAAAGAGCTCACACAAAAATGGCAAAACATTAACAACGTTGGGTGTAGGTACAGAGTCTATGGATGAACATTATTCTATTTTTCAATGGTTTCTGCAAGTATGAAAATGTTGATAAGAAATTATAAGTTGGAAGGAAGGAAATAGTTTCACTTCTCCCTACAATTTGAGTCAGCAAAGAGTGGGCTACCAGCTGGCACTGGCTAACAATTCATGGGCCCATACTTGTCAGGTGAAGGCTTGCTGTTTTTCCAACAGCTCTATACAGGAAAGTTCACTGGGTTATAAATCAAAAATGTTTAAACATAATCCAAAAGCACTTGACAATGACCAATGTGCAGATTATTGAAAATTTGAATGAATACTTAAATGCTAAAGTAAAAAAGGTTTGAATAGAATTTTAAAAATAAATTCTTAAACAATCTAGCCTATTTGGAGACAGTGTAGAAATATTTAGAAAATATGTAGAATGTTTAGAATATATTTTAAAAAATATATATTTAATATAATATATTTAGGTATAATGTGGGCATTGAAAGACTATTTTTGAAAAGGCAACACATCCTCTTTTTTTTTTTTTTTTTTTTTAAAGATTTTTTTTATTTTTTAGAGAGCGAGCGAGAGAGAAACAGCATGAGAGGGGAGAGGGTCAGAGGGAGAAGCAGGCTCCCCGCCGAGCCGGGAGCCCGATGTGGGACTCGATCCCAGGACTCCGGGACCATGACCTGAGCCGAAGGCAGACGCTTAACCATCTGAGCCACCCAGGTGCCCACACATCCTCTTTTCCTAAAATTTAAAGCTCCCTTATATTAAGCCACCTAGATGTGCATAAATGTGGGATTTTCAATATCCCCTGATCTTTATACCTTCTAGCTGTACACCCATTTTGATAAGTGCAATGATGACCAATGATTTGGTAACAAGTTGGCATTTTATTTCCTACTGTGATTAATAAGAGTCTGAATATGAATGAAATGGACTTTCCCTCCCTGTGTCAAAGGCCCAGGCACATTGCCTGAATTCCCCCATTTGTATCCTATCTCATAACTAACGTAGGTTGGTATAGGATAGTGCAGTATCGTGCAGATAGCGTAGTTATTTCCAATGAGTCTAAAGGCTAAAGTTGTATGTGACTGAATTTTTAATTGGTCAGAGCACAGATAAATACAGGAGTTTTTAATTCTAGAACTCTCCCCTTGTCCGGTCAAAGGACCTGGAGGCACCTTCCCTAAACATGTCCAGTAGTAATAGTGATACTTTATGTCTGTCCAGAACCCCGCAGTTTCAAAACAACTTTTGCATGCATTACGTCGCATAATCCTTACAACGACCCTGGGACGAAGGCGAGGTGAGGACTGCGCTCTACCTTTCTTAGAGATGAGGAAACAGAGGCCCAGCCTAAGTGGCAGAGTTGGACCTAAGACCCCCAAGTCTCCCTGTTCCTAGTCTTGGTCCAAAGACTTTCTGCTTTCTGGGATCCTTGATGGAAGGAGCTAGAACCTATTCTAAAATAGACCCTCCTCCATTTTGCGCAAACATCGCCCTCCTCTACACGCCACCCTCCGTCCCCGCCATTCTCGTGCAACCAGGGGCCTGGGCTCGGACGAGGAGGTGAAGGAAACTCAGCTCGCCTTCTCGCGCAGCTTCCGCTCCTTGCGCTCCTGCACAGTGGTCAGGTAGTTGACGGCTGCGTACTCCAGCACCGACAGGAACACGAACACGAAGCTGACCCAGAGGTAGATGTCCACCGCCTTGATGTAGGAGACGCGGGGCATGGAGGCGTTCACGCCCGTGATGATGGTGGACATGGTCAGCACGGTGGTGATACCTGCAACATGCAGCGATAGGTCAGCCGCTGACGAGGGTACGGAACTGCGCCCCACGTGGCACGGAGTCACCGTTTTACGTTCTCCCTGTCGGAAACCCAACGGGAAATCCCCCGGGGCATGGAAACATCCACGCTGTGGATCTGCTCCACAAGCAGCCGGCGGCTACACACACACACACACACACACACACACACACACACACACACACCCGCCGCCCACGCCCCGGCCAGCTCGCTGCTGCTGGTCCCCTTTGCCTGTCAGCCCCTCCGGGGCCTGGGGGTGGGTGATGTGGCTCACCGGATCAGCAGCGCTCCGCGAAGGACCCCGCCGGATGTGGAATTCGAAACAGTGAGTGAAGGACCCCTCTAAAGGAAACTGGCCACGCCGCGAGGAATGGCCTCATTCCCTCTCATCTGAGCCACACTGATTAAGTCTCCGAAGACTTGTGGAAATTCCTGGAGGCCTGTCACGCTAACTTCATTGTGCCTTGCTGGTTAAACCCTCACATTTCTTGGAGCCCAAGCCGATTTCCTCCAAATTGACAATGATGAGCTGTTAACGTTCCCTCTGGAATTTCGGGTCTGGGAGGACTAAAACCGCAACTCTGGGGAGTACAGCCCTCTCCCTCCCCCCAAATCCCCTAATCCCCGCCCTGCCTTCGAACGCTCAGTCTGTCCAACCAAGGCCAGCAAACACAATTTTTGTATTTACAGAATAAGGTTTTGGCATTTGCAGAATTGTCTTATTTATCGAAGTACTGAGCTCTAAGACTGCTGGTGGGGAAGTCTATCCCCCAAATAGGCTTTATTTTTCTGAAGTGATTGGAGCAAAGTTGACATAGTTTTAGCTCCCTGTGGTTTCCGTGAAGTAGTCTAGGAAACGCAGAGCAACGTGTGAATGGTGAAGGCTGCAAGCGGGAGGAAAGTTTGCTCCTTTGGGCTCTGACAAACCATCAGTTAACTCTGAATGATGATTTTACCTTTTCTCTTTATAGTGACCTGCTGGAAAATATAGCCACCCCCCCACACACACCTTAACACATGCTTTTACCCAGTGAAACTCTGGCGGGCACAGCTCTGCGGTCGATCCAGAAGGACACCCAGGACAGCATGACCATCAGGGTGGCAGGGAAGTAGGTTTGGAGTAAGAAGAAGAAGATGTGGCGTCGCAACGTGAAGTTAATGTAGAGACGGTTGTACCAGCCTGGGGGACACAGGAAGAAGCCAGTGAGGTTCAGTTTGAGAGGTAAAAACAAACTCCTTCCCTGGGAGCCTTTCCCCCAACCCCCACCCCCACTGCTCTCCTCTTCAGCAGAAAGTTAGAAGTTAATGAACAATTGACTTACTATAATACATCTCCTTTCTAAAATCTAAGCCCTCTATTAATAAGTGTCTTGCCAGTATCTAATGCATGTACTGTTTTATTCAATGTACCTAACTTCTCTTCTCTTCCCCTAACATTTTGGGGAAAGGTAGAACGAGAGATCTAGGTTTAGTTGCTGGTTTGTATTTGTTATTTGCAACCCCCAACCATATTTCCTGAGGATTCACTGCTCAGGAGGCTAAGAAGTGGGACTGGTTCTATTTTGTTGAGTCCAATACCACTGAGGCAGGAGCCAGCAGAGCTGGGCTCTTGTCACTGTCCCCTCGGTTGTAGATTGGTCAGCTCAGCCAGTCTCCACATATATCACGGATGGATGGTTGTAAACAAGGACTAAAATGGTAAGGTGTCAAATGATCCACAAGATCGATACCCAATCACTGGGACCAAGGATGGCGTCAAGGGCCATATAAATGTCAAAAGTAACTTTTGCAACTGTGTGCACACACCCACCCCACTCCCATTTCAGCCCAGCCTGGGATACTGACTCAGTAGCTTGCAACAGGGCCCGGAAATCTGCTTGTCAGACACACTCCCCTGGTGGTTTGGATGCAGGAGGACCGCAGGCTGCCCCCAGGAAAACGCTGCTGAGGGAACAAGGGCTACCTGGCTGGTGTGGAAAGTTACCGCTGAATCAGGTAAGGGGAGGGTTGGATCACTAGGGAAAGGCTGGAACAATAAGATGGGTCCAGACAAGCTTGACACACGGTTACTACGTAGGTTCCTTGGTTGTCTGAATGAGCTAGGTGCTTTTAGTGGAGTGAATAGACACATCTTCAGATGTGACAGACACTCCTAATCATTTATTCATCCCACAACCTTTGCCCCGTCATGTCAGCTTTATTTTCCCTACTTAAATTGGCACCCATGAAGCAAATCACATTGTTCCTTAGGTTTGTACAGGGTCTTTCTGGAAGGGCTGAGAGTTGCCTTCATTCTGTGAAGGACTATTCCACTATCCTTTCCTCTTAAGAAAACCGGGGAGAGTTGCCTTGGAAACACTAGGAGGGAACCAAGAGCTTTAAAAATGTATACTCTGTGTTCCAAACAGCACTCTGTGGTGAGATCGCAGCCCCTGTGGGGGGAGGGGGGATGATAAACCTGCTTGTTGGTACATAGTAAGTAATGGGAGAGGAAGATGCATTTTAATCTGGACTCTAGAAAGGCTCAAGACAAACAAACAAGCTTCTATTTGAATATAGAAAACATCTAAGGGGAGTACACATAGTGACTAAGGCAGATTGGCCACTTACTAGCTGTGCAACTTCAATAAGCAACTTAATCCTTCTGAGTCTCAGTTTTCTCATCTGTAAATTGGGGATAATAATATCTACACCATAGGTTTGTTGGGTAGAAATTAGTTAATTCAAATAAAGTTCTCAAAACAGTGACACATAGTAAAAAGTTATAGAAGACATTCTTAAAAATGGTTTTAGAAAGAGATTGGGTTTGAACTTGCTAAGAAGAGATGAGAAAGGAAGATTGTGTGGCAATACATACCCGTGGAGAAGGGAAGAGAGTGATGAGGACGAGCCCTCTGGGCACAAACGGAAGCCGGCTTGGGCTGTCCAGACACTAAAACCACTTGGACTGAGGCTTGGTCTTTTTCAGTGTTTGATGTTGGGCACAGAGGGGCGTGCGTGGGGGCAGGGGAACAGGGAGATAGATGGGGGACGTGCAGGAGCAGACGGCACGAAAGCTCCGCACGGAAGGGCCTGGGCTTCTCGGCACACGGACAAGGGGGGAAGAAGTGAGAAGTCCCTTAGTGTCCTGTAGCTACTGCAGGGCTGTCATGGGGTGAACTGTGTCCCTCAGAAAGATATGTTGAAGTCCTATCTCCCAGTTTCTGTGAATGTGACCTTATTTAGAAATAGGGTCTTTGCACATGGAAGCAAGATGAGCTGAGGGCACGTTGGATTAGGGTGGGCCGTAATCCAATGGCTGGTAGCCTTACAAAGGACGGAAATTCTGTGGACACAGATACATAGAAACAGCAGCATGGGAAGACACAGAGAGGGACACGGAGAATGCCACGTGATGACCGAGGCAGGCATTAGAGCAACGCAGAACCCGCCAGAAACTAGTAAGAGACAAGGAAGGGCTCCTCCCTACAGCCTAAGGGGGGGAGCATGGCCTGCAGACTTCTGGCCTCCAGAACTGTGGGCAAATACATTCCTGTTGCTTCAGGCCCCCAGGTTGTGTTTATTATGACAGCCCTCAGAAACGACGACAAGAACTAACGGTGAGATTAGAGGACTGACAGGTGCACCCTCTCAAAACCTCAAACACAGCCCCGGGGTCCAGGATGAGTTACACTAAACATTAAAAATAAAGCTATAGGGGCGCCTGGGTGGTGGCTCAGTTGGTGAAGCGTCCGACTCTTGATTTCGGCTCAGGTCATGATCTCAGGGTCCTTAGATGGAGCCCTGAGTCAGGCTCCATGCTCAGTGGGGAGTCCGCCTGGGATCCTCCCTCCCCACTGCCCCTCCGCTACTAAAGTAAGTAAGTAAATAAATAAATCTATAGATCTAAATATAGGTAATAGATACATTTCCTCGGAAAGCTATCATGCGTATCATTAAGTCAAACAAATCAGACTACAGAATAGCATGTAAAACAATTATATCATTAAAGCAAGATGTTTGCAAGGGTGTGTGCTAAATTGTTAGGAGTGGTTGCCTCTGGCCATCGGATTTCAGAGAACGGCAACTTTTTAAATTTCTGCTTCCAAGTGTTGCTTATGTTTTGCAGAACTATGCATTACTTAGGAATACACATTCATTCTCATTGGCAGGGGAAAAGTTCAAGGCTGGAGGGTTCTAATGTATTTTCTTCCACATTCGGATCAGACCGTGGCAAACATTAGCTACCAGTGCTGCTGTAGAAGGCCAGTCTGGAAGTGGTGTGAAATTTCTGGATCAGAAACTGGGACAGGGAGATCTTCTCATCGGTTTTCAGGGATTCATCCCCATTCTTCCAATACAGCATCAGATCTTCATCTGTATATGCATCTTTGGGGAAAGGAAAACAAGTTAATTCGATTCCTTTGCTTCTGAGGTGGCTGAAGGCACGGGGAAGTCCTACACCAGCCTCGGAGTGAACAGGCCTTACCACGGGCAGGCAGTACTCAGTCTCAACGGTTACTAAAATGGCACAGAGATTGGAGTGGGAACGAGGCGGAGATTTGTCATTAGGAACACTGATACTTACAGCTTTCCAGCTCCAAAGAGCAGGTCTGGGAGTCCAGGGGAAAGTGGCTGAAGTCCATGTTGCACATGGCAGTGACCGTAATCCTAGGCAACCCAAACAAGCATGTTGGCTCGTGCAGCGAGTTCTTGGCTCATACGCCTGCCCGGAGTAAGGAGAACCCCGACACGACCAAGAGCAGTGCCTTCTCACACCTACTGCAGAAGCTTGGAAACCCCGGTGTCTACGTTGCAGGACCCTAACTTTTAGAGTTCTGTCGTCCGCAGCACGTGTTAGCAGTGCTCTGCGGGGCCCCAGCCACTGAGGGTGTTGGCTGTCAGGGGCACACACTTGCACCCTTCTCTGCGCGTGGCCCTCAGCCAGTGGGCCACCTCCCCTAGAGATGCCTGGGAAGTTACGCCCCCTGCCCCGGCCCACCACCCCAAGGCTATTAGCAATGACTTCTGGTGAACCGTACAAGCAGGCCAAGAAGATGGGGAATAAGCCTGCGTAATCACTCGTTAGCCCAGAAGCCAGTCTGCAGTAGCACTCAATAAACAGTAGCTCTTGTTGTCTTTTTAAATCTTTATAACCAATGAACTGGAATCCTAGGCTCTCGGGGGTGGAAGGTACACAGAAGGTCATTGACTCCCTCAACTCACTCAGGCCCACCTAGTCTCTTAACCCGAGCCTAAGCTCCCCGATGACTGGGAAGTCACTGGCTACTAGGGTGACCATTTCGTCTTCAGAGACTTCTAACAGACATCAGGAGGCTCCTGCCATCTGTATAGCCCACAGGCCCAACCACGGTGACAAACTCTTCAGGGCCAAAGAGACTGACTAGACATATTAGAATGGCGTTGGACCAAGAAACAGTGAGCCCGTGGATAGTTACCTCATGCTGTAGAGCACGTGCCCGTCCGGAAACACCCTCAGCATGATGTTGTCAGTGGTGGTGTCGTGGGTGAAGGACCGTTTGGAGTGAACAAAGAAGACGTCGGGGACCCAGATCTTCTTTACCAGCCGGCCGTCGAAGGTCCTGCTCTTGTTGCTGGTGCTGGGAAAGGCCAGCCTCTCATCCTTCCAGTAGTGCCGCAGGTACAGGGTCATGGTGAAGTCCTGTGGGAGCCCGAGGGGACACCAGACAGAAGTGCTTAGAAAGCTTCCTTTCTTACAATCAACCCGTCGGCAACCAAAGCAACAGACACCTGAGGCTCAGCCGCAGGACGGTGCTGCTACAGTAGGGAAGAGATTGGCTCCTTGTCGTGCGTCGTGAGGTGGGAGCCCTGGACGGTGAGCAGCCCCTCCTGCAGGCGTCGCGAATGAAGCCTGCAGCTGTGAGGCGGACAGCCTGGCATGGGGGCCAGCGGGGCGGATTTCCGCGGCGTCCTGCTCTCTCTCACCCAGACTCGTGCACACGGGGCTCCTTTCCTGTTGGCTAAGCATTCAGTCTCAGGTGAGTGGACACTGGGAGAAACCTGCACAGTCAAGTGTCCTGTTTAAGAGAGTTTCTATCGTGGGTTTTGCAGAATCTTTGAAGGCAGAATTGTGTCCTGCGTGCCATTGAATCTCCAGGCCCTAACTCGGTACCTGGCAAGGCACAGAGTAGGTGATCAATAAATATTTGCAGGATGGAAAAATGGGGGGGGGTGGGCAATGAATGGATGAAGGCATGGACAGCTGCGTATCTACTATAACTTCAGCCTGAAAGCTCCTTCTGTTAAACAGTGTCTCCTGCCTTAAACCAAGAGTCTTGCACCTCTGCCACAACCAGAGGATACCAGGGCTAAGTTACAAGTGTGAACAAATAAGTACCCCAAACATCCTCTTCTGGGAGCGAGGGTGGAAAGATGCCTGGTGGTGGTGGTGGTATCAAAGTGTAGGGCCCACTTCTGCTCTACCCCTCCTGGCTGTCCTGCAGGGTCACCCGTGGAGGGGAGCACCCCCACCCGCCCAACCCTCCACCCCCACCCCTTCCTCACTTTGTGCTCCACTGTTTCAGTTTGTGTTTGTAAACCTCCTGTTTCTTCTGCCTCCGGGGCCCTTCCCCTGCTCTTGCTCTGGCCCTCCCCACGCTGTCTCCTTAGCCATCCTTCAGGTCTCAACTGAAACAAGCCTTCTTCAAAAGCCTTCCCTTACTACCAGATCTTGGTGGACACTGCCAAGGATTGCATAGGGGAGCCATGCTCCAGGCGGGCACTGGAGAGCAGAGAACGGCAGAATTTCTGTCTGAAAATATCCACCTCCCGTGATCCTCCAAGTGGGGTTCATCTGACCGGTCCCATCATGTGGGGGGGTGTCCAAATGTAAGGGGCTGGGCCTCACTCCCAGAGACTGATTCGGGAAGTCTCCGGTGGGGCCCAGGAATCTGCATTTAACCAACTCCCCGAGTTACTTTTACCCATCCGGTCGAGAACCTCTGCTCTATGCTTCGCTGCACCTGAGCCAACTTCCAGCTCCCAGTTTTATCCCCTGCAGCCCTGGCTCTGCCCACCCAGGCACGGCCCGCACCCATGCAGCCGCAGGTGCTCACAGAACCTTAACCTCAGAACCCCGCACCCAAGGCTGCCCCGCCGAGGCCACTGCATACCATGTCCACCTCTGAGATGCTGTCCAGGCTCTCCACCTGCACGTCCACGCCTACCGGGATAGCGGGGCCTGCAGAAGAGCAAAGACAGCTGGTGAAGGCACATTCTATCTACCACTGGGTCAGCAACCCCGCTGGGGACAGCCTGCCTGGAGCAGCGTGAAGCAGTAATTCAAATTCTATGAGGGTTTTCTTGCTTCTTCCTGACGTGATGGGTGCCTGAGCTTTCCTCCTGAGGGTGGAGACTGTGTCTGCTTTATGTGTCTTTCCTGGACCAAGGTGGATGTTTAATCCATGTTTGTTGCATGAATCGATGAGCTGGATTACTACTTTCTACGTCCCAGCTCTGTCTCCGTAGGGTAGAGAGAATAATGCTCTAGTGTTTGAGTCGGGACCCTGGTCAACTGTTCTGCCTGCTGTGACATCTATAAAGGGCAGATGAGGCCTAAGAGCCTCGGACCCGGGCCTGGGACACCAGTATGCCCGGGGCTGGATTCATTCGGTCATTCAAACCATACCTCCCGAGTACCTAACAGATAACTGGGATCCTGCCCCCAGAAGCCTTCAGTCTGGTGTGAGAGACGATCTCTGTGCAGTTAGATCACAGCCAAAGGCAATACTGTACAAGATTTTTAAATCCTTCCAGGACGTGTCAGAAGAGGAGTAGGAGAGTACAGGGCACAAGAGCTTGACACTCAATTCCATCTGGCCCGTGGCAAGACTTCGAAAACTGTGTTTAGCTGTGGATTTAGCTATGACTTCCTGTTCTATTTCTTGGGCTGGATGCTGGTTACATTCACTCTGTGATAACTTAATGGGCTGTCCGCTTACAGATTGTATACTTTCTGTATGTTATACTTTCATAGATTGTTTATTAGATTTTAGTATATTTTTTAAACCTAGAATGGGGAAAACCAAAAACCTGTGTTTGTCAAGCATATTAACAAATGCTATTATACTCTTAGACAAAAAAAAAAAAAAAAAAAATATCTCTGAGAGAGTCAGGGGGCAGCTGTGCTGGGTTTCCTGGGTGGGGGGGCATTGTCTAGAGGCCAGCCCCGCTGCACCTTGAACCTCTGAACCCCAGCCAAGAAGTGCAGGACCAGGCCATGCTGACCCACTGTGGTCTGAGCAGGGAGAACTTTAGGGTGGCTGAGGGAGTCTGGGTCTTAGGAATGAGAAGGTCTGGAAGGCACTGAGATTTTGGTCATGGGCAGGAAAGGAGGATCAGAGACGCTGACGTAGAGTAGGAACCAGAAGGCTCAATCCTCAGTTCCAGCCCAAACTGGGAGGCCAGGGGTCCTCATGGAGGCGGCCCAGGACATTGGATGAGCTCACCGACTCCCCCAAAACTTCCCTGTATACCTGCTAATACTTACAATCTCACCATTAAATATTTGTTTTTTGAGCTCAATAGAGTGGAAGCATTTTATTGATTACTAGAGGGATTTAATGGATATTTTCTGTATTCTTAAACATGTAAGCAAATGAGTACAATGCTTTATTTTTTATTTTTACTTTTTCCCTCTCAAATCAGGGTGTAAACTGCTCTTTTTATTTTCCCACATTTTTCAACTGATGGCTTAGGTCAGGGCCCATGAGAAGTCCCTGCTCTGTGTTCTCTTCTTCTTCCAGGCTCCAGGGATTCTTTGAAGGTGGGGAGGACGCCCCCTCCTTAGGGCTGACTAGTCTGCCTTTCTTCCTGGTGGGGCTTGCAACATGGGGGGGATCTTCAGGGACCCTGGCCGGGGTTCTCTCCTAGTACCCAGACCCTGCTCCCCCCGCGGGGCCACGTGCTCCCAGCACAGCCATCGGGGAAGTGGGGCTGGTTAATTTCCTCATCCTCTGGACCCCTCGTTAGCCAGAGATGTTAAAATGTCCCAGAGTCTGAGCTGTTAACTCTGGTATTACTGCCTCTCACGGAGGTGTGCTGTACGTGACCCGCTCTCCTTTCCCCTCGCTTCCTTTCTCTAAGTTCCAAGTGATCTGCCACATCCAGTTGTTCCAAGAGCCAAAGGGAAAAAACAATATAGCCATCACCTTCTTTGGACCTACCTCCCAGTGGCCTGGTTTTCAGATAATGGGCACAGTGTTTGAATAGGAGCTGGTTTTGGCAAAGGACTTATTCAAGATAAAATATATCAGCTTTCTTCGAGTCTGAAACTGTGTCTTTCTGTTCTCAGGGCCTGCCCTGCTCTCCACAGCTCCAGCTGCCCTTCTAAGAGAAATTTTGATAACGCCTGTGAGGGTGGTGTCAGCGCTCTGGAGGTCCTGCCCACGTGGGAGTACAGGTCAAGTTCTCAGGAGACCTGGGCTGTTGAAGGTAAACAATCTGTGTGTTCAGGAGACTCTAAAGCTGCGTTCTGGGGGACTCATACCTCAAGTCTGAACAGAACCAATGCCCTGTCCTCCTTGGTCTGAGTGCAATAGAGTTGACTTTTGTCCTTGACCTACCCCACTTCCCAGGGCTAATGCTTCCAGGCTCTCCTGAACTCTCTATTTTGTGGCCCTTCCCAACCTGATTTTGGGAGAAATTCTTCCAAATTACTGGTCATTCTCCTCCTTCCTTGAACAATTTTATGTTTTGAGTGGGACAGGGTCCTATAGGGTGTTAGAAAGAAAACAGTCTAGTTAAATTAAGTAGGCATTCATGCCTTGGTCTCTTCACAACGCTGTGGGTTTTTCTGCTTTGAGAGAGGGATCTGGTAAACCAGATCAAACCAAACAGAAGTCACTGGTGGGATTTCAGGCAGTATAACCAATGAGGTGAAAAATTCAAGGCAGCATAAGGGAAATACATGTGTAGCCAAGGATTTTCTTGGTTCCTAGCCTTTCTACCATTATTTCTCCTCACTTGGCCCTAAAAAGCACATGTTAGGAATTTATCCATTTTTTAAATTAAGATATATGTCATTTATTCCCCACTGACTCCAAGAATGAATGTGAAACAGAATTTTCAGACAAACTAAAACAGAGAATAGGCCAAAATATGTCCTGCCCTAAATGAAGATCTTTTTCAAGCCAAAGGAATGTGATCCCAGAGGGAAAGCTGGAGATGCAAGAATGAATAAAGAAAAACAAAAATGGCAAACATATGAATAATTCTAAGTAAACATTGGCTATATAAAAAATAATGTATTGTGGAGATGAAAAAACTAAACAGAAATACAAGCAAAAATAACATTTAAATGAGGAGGGGTATAAATGGAGTGAAAGTGTTCACGGTCTTTGTGTTGCCTCGGAGAACAGTTAAAGTAGCTAATTAACACACTAGTATGAGAAGCCAAGAGTTCATGTTGTTTTCTGGGGAGCCACTGACAAATAGCAAGAGTATGTGTGTTCAAAACTAAAATAGGAAAGCTTAAATAGGAATAACCAAAAGTAACCAATCCATAAGAAAACAAGTACGGAAAGAAAAAGAAAGAACACAGAATTGGTTGGACAATAAAAAAGAGTAGGATGACAGATTTAAAACCAACATGTAAATTATTCCTAAATATAAATGGACCAAATGTTCCATTTAACAAACAAATATTGTCCAACTTGATAATTCAACAATGCTAAAAGTTTGTCAGACTGGATCAAGAAACAATACCCAACTTTATGCTGTTTGAAGAGACACACTGAAAATATAAGATACAGGAAAGTTGAACATAAAGAATGCAAACGATATCACATGCGAATACTAACCGGAAGAAAATGGGTGTAGTTATATTATATCAAATAAAGTAGAAAAAGAGAGATAAAGAGGGTCATTTCGTAGTAATAAATGACTCAATTCACCAATAAAATATAAATATAAATTTGTGTGCATTTACTGATATAACCTCAAAATGCAAAAATCAAAAGTGGACAGAATTGAAGGAGAAACAGACAAATTTACATTCATAGTGGGAGATTTTAATACATCTTTCTCAGAATTTATAAAACAGGTAGGCAAAAAAATCCCAGTAAGGACATATAAGATGAAAACAAATTAACAAACTTGACATAACAGACATGTTTAGGACAATGAATGCAAAAACTATATAATAAAAATTCATTTCAAGCACTCATTGAACATCTACAAAAAATTTACCATATACAGTGCTAAAGAGCAATTTTGACAAACTTTGAAGGACTGGAATTGATATAAACTGTGAACTCAATAAATGTTAGAAATTAGCAACAAAAATATAACTAGAAAATCTCTATACATTTGCAAATTCAGTAATATATTTCTGGAAAAACTCATGGGTCAGTGAAAACATCATAATGAAAATTAGAAAATGTTAACAAAATGATTTAAAAAATACTACACATCAAAACTCATGGAATGCAGGCCAAGTGTTTCTTCCAGGGAAATTTATAACCTTAACCATCATCTCAGAAAGGAAGGAGAGCTTAAATTCAATGAGGTAAGCATCCATCTCTAAAAGTTAGGAAAAGAACAGCAAATTAAAGTAGATAGAAGGAAATAATAGAGGTAAGAAGAGAAAGCATTGAAATAGAAAACAAACATACAACTGAAAGGATAATTAAAGCCAGATATTGGTTCTTTCAAAGGACTGATAAAAACCAATAAAACTCTAACAAGATTGATCTTGCCAAAATGAAAGCAAAAATAGCCACTATCAGGAATGAAAAAGGCATCACTGTATAAGCTACAAACATAAAAAAGATTAAAAGACATTATTCTGAACAACTTTTTGCCAATAACCTTTAAAATTTAGATGACATGAACAAATTACCAGGGATATACCACATATCAATCAACACTGATAAGAGGAGAAATACAAAAACCTGAAAAGTCTTATAACTACTTAAAAAAATTTTTTTAATTAAAAAAAATTTTAATTTAAAAAATCTTTAATTTAAATTTTCCCACAAAGAAAATGATAGGTCCAGATGCCTTCACCAGCAAATTCTAGCAAAGGTTTAGGAGGAAATAGTACCAGTCTTACATAAATTTTTCCAGAGAATATCAAAAGAATATTTTAAAAAATCAAAATACATGTCAAAAGATACCAAGTTATTTTATGAAGTTAGCCTAAGGATATACAAGAAAGCAAAATTACAAGTCAATCTCACTGATGAACATAGAATCAATAATCCTAAACAAAATATTAAGCTGGATCCCTCCAGCAATATATTTTTTAAAAAAAGGTAAATCACTTCTAAATCAGGTTTATTCCAGGAAAGCAAAGTTGGTTTTTTTGTGGGGGGGGAGGTTTGCAAAATTGTTTTAACATTGAAAAATCAGTCAAGGACTTCCACACTGAGTAATTGCAAGCTAAGTAATTCACAGTAATATTTCTACTGAAAACTAAAAAGCTAGACAAAATATAAAAATTTCTTTCTGAAGATTTTGAAATTAACAAGTTAAACCTGGATTAGGATGTGAGAGAGAAACAGAGGCCCAAGGAGATGTGTTCAAAATTTGGATCTATTTCTCCTGGGGGAATTTGCTAACTCAGGAAGGAAGCTTCAGGACTGGGATTAGAGACCAGGGCCCACCAAACAGGCTAGCTCTATATTAGGATCCCCAAAAGTACACCCTAGCAATGAAGGTAGATAGGCCCTTGCAGGGTGTGCAGCTCATCTGCACACAGTCTCTACAAGTGGGTTAATTCTCTGGAGTGGAGTAGCCTCAAGCAGACCAGGGTATTAGTGCTACCAGGTACCTGGTAGAAATAAACAGAAATCCTCTCTGGAGGAAGATAGCACCATCGGAGGTCTCCAATTATTTCTATTAGAAATATTGTAAATATAATATACAGTTCATAATAAAAAAGTAACCAGGCACACAAGAAAGTAAGACACAATAACCAGCAGAAAAAAAATAGAGAATAGAACAAGGGGCTTTAGATATTGAAATAGCATAAACTTTAAAATATCTTAATGTACTAAGTGCAAAGAGATTAAAATATTAAGATTGAGAATTTCTGCATAAAACTGTAAACTATAAAAATAGAATCGGGGACACCTGGGTGGCTCAGTTGGTTAAGCGACTGCCTTTGGCTCAGGTCATGATCCTGGAGTCCCAGGATCGAGTCCCAGATCGGGCTCCCTGCTCAGATGAGAGTCTGCTTCTCCCTCTGACCCTCCCCCCTCTCATGCTCTCTCTCTCTCTCTCTCAAATAAATAAATAAATAAATCTTTAAAAAAAAATAGAATCGGCACCTGGGTGGCACAGTCGGTTAAGTGGCCGACTCTTGGTTTCCGCTCAGGTGGTGATCTCAGGGTCATAAGATCGAGCTCCACATGAGGCTCATGCTCAGCAGAGTCTGTGTAGGTTTCTCTCTTCCTTTCCCTCAGCCTCTGCCCCCCACACTCTCTTTCTCTCAAATAAATAAAAAAATAGATCTTTTTTTTTTAAGATTTTATTTATTTATTTGACAGAGAGAGAGAGAGACAGTGAGAGAGGGAACACAAGCAGGGGGAGTGGGGGAGGGAGAAGCAGGCTTCCCGCTGAGCAGGGAGCCCGATGTGGGCTCGATCCCAGGACCCTGGGATCGTGACCTGAGCCGAAGGCAGATGCCCAACGACTGAGCCACCCAGGCGCCCCCCCAAAAAAATAAATCTTAAAAATAGAATCAATCAATATAATTTTCCATATTAGCAGAAAAAGCCTTTGCTAAAATCAGTGTCCATTTAGGACCCTGAGGAATAGAAGAATAGAAGGGAGCTTACTTAATTTGAAAAGTGATAGCTACCAAAAAATAGCTACAGTAAATATCATATTTATTTATTTTTAAAGATTTTATTTATTTTTTAAAAGATTTTATTTATTTATTTGTCAGAGAGAGAGCACACACAAGCAGGGGGAGCGGCAGGCAGAGGGAGAAGCAGGCTTCCCGCCGAGCAGGGAGCCCGATGTGGGGCTTGATCCCAGGACCCTGGGATCGTGACCTGAGCCGAAGGCAGACGCTTAACTAACTGAGCCACCTAGGTGTCCCTTATTTATTTATTTTAGAGAGAAATAGAGAGAGAGAGAGCACAAGCAAGGGGAGGAGCTGAGGGAGAGGGACAAACAGACTCTGCGCTGAGTGTGTAGCCCTACGCAGGGCTCAATCTCACTACCCTGAGATCATGACCTGAGCCAAAATCAAGAGTTAGACACCTAACCAACTGAGCGCCAGGTGCCCAAGTAAATATCACATTTAATGGTAAAGTGTTGTAAGATTTCCTTTAATACTGAGGATGCCTATAAATGCCACTTCTATTCAATATTGTTTTAAAAGGGCTATATAGTACAATAAGGAAGGAAATGAGAAAAAGTTATTACAACTGGAAAAAAAACAAAAATGCAATTATTTGTATAAGATTGGGTATATAATTTTTTTTTTAAAGATTTTATTTATTTATTTGAGAGAGAGAGAATGAGAGAGAACACATGAGAGGGGATAGGGTCAGAGGGCAAAGCAGACTCCCTGCCGAGCAGGGAGCCCGATGCGGGACTCGATCCCGGGACTCCAGGATCATGACCTGAGCCGAAGGCAGTCGCTTAACCAACTGAGCCACCCAAGCGCCCGGGTATATAATTTTTTAATTAGCAGATAAACTATTAGAATTAATAAGAGATTTTAATAAGGATGTTAAATACAGAGTCAATATACAAAAATCAAAGTTAGAAAAGGAAATTTTTGCAAAAAATGCCTTTAACAATAGCATCAAAAATACCTAGGAATAAGTACCTGAAATAAATCTAACAAAATATCTGGATGTCCTCTATGAAGTAAACTATGAAATATTATTGAAAGAAATTAAAGACCTAAATAAATGGGAAAATAGATCATGTTCCTGTATTGGAAGATTCAATATTATAAAAATATGAATGATCCCATATTGATCTATAGATCAATGCAATTCTAATCAAGATCTCATTAGGTTTTCTTATGGAACTTGACAAAATGATTATTAGGAAATTCAAAGCAGTCCATCTTGAAGAAAAACAGGGTGGGAAGATGTGCTCTACCAGATACCAAGATTTATTATAGAACTACAGTAAATAAGAAGTGAAGGACTGGCATAAAAATGGACACATTGACAAATGGAACAGAGTAGGGAGTCCAGAAACAGACACACATATTTAAGGATATTGACTTATTATAAAGATATCACCACAGGTCACTGGAGAAGGAATAGTATCTTTAATAACTAATGTTGGGACAATTGGCAATACATATGCAAATCACACTATATGCAGAATAACTCCAAGTGGATTATAGATCCAAATGTGAAAAGCAAAACAACGAGCTCCAGAAAGTAACAGAGGGGAATATATTCTTATCTCGGCAGAGCAATATCGGGACACAAAAAGCACTAACCATAAGAAAAGATCGATAGATTTACACTGAAATTAAGATTACCTAGCAAAACGAATATTTGGTGTTAGAAGTCAGGATAATGGTTGCCCATGATGGAAGGATAATGACAGGGAGAGGAGACTTCTGGAAATACTGTTTCTTGATCTAGGTGCTCATTAATGAATGTGTTCACTTTTTGAGAATTTACTATGCTGTACACTTATGATTTGTGTATTTTTTCTGTATATGTGTTACAGTTCAATAAAATATTTTTCATTGAGGGGCGCCTGGGTGGCTCAGTGCGTTAAGTGTCTGACTTCAGCTCAGGTCATGATTCCAGGGTTCTGGCATTGAGCCCTGAGCCCCGAGTCCGGCTTCCTGCTCACCGGGGAGCCTGCTTCTCCCTCTCCCTCTGCCACTCCCCCTGCTTGTGCTCGTGCTCTTTCTCTCTGTCAAATAAATAAATAAAATCTTAAAAAAAAATTTTTCCATTGAAGAAATAAAGAACTCCTCTTTATCAAAAACACCACCGCCAAAGAGCTCATATGCAGAATATATAAATAATTCCTAAGAGTCCCACTAAGAAAAAGTCAGACAGGGGCGCCTGGGTGGCTCAGTCGTTAAGCTTCTGCCTTCGGCTCAGGTCATGATCCCAGGGTCCTGGGATCGAGCCCCGCATCGGGCTCCCTGCTCAGCGGGGAGTCTGCTTCTCCCTCTCCCTCTCCCCCTGCTTGTGTTCCCTCTCTCGCTGTGTCTCTCTCTGTCAAATAAATAAATAAAAATCTTAAAAAAAAAAAAAAAGAAAAGAAAAAGAAAAAGTCAGACAACCCAATACAAAAATAGGCAAGAGACTTGAATAAGCATTTCAAAAAAAGAGGAAATAAACACTAGACATATAAAATAGACATAACTCCATTTGAAACACAAGATATTACTACTCTATCTAGTCTAATTGACCAGAGTCTCAGCTTAAACCCCGCCTTTCTCCTAGGAGGATTTCCCCGACCCCCTAATTGAGGTTCCAAAACCCACAGTGTCCTATTCCTTTCCTATCAGAACACTCATCCACTTCCCCCGTCAACCACTGGGGAGGAGGGTTGTCTTTCTGCTTTGTCAGCCTACAAAATCTGCACTGGAGAAAGCATCTGAAACACCGGCACCCCCACACATAGGGAAGGATGGGGCAGTTAGCATATAATTAGCCAGCAAGACCTGGGGATAATGGCACAAGGTTCCTCTCAATGTGTGGAAGCAGAGCAAGGCGGGGATGTTGCAGGCTCTCTGGTCCCACGGGTGGGAAGAAAGTGGTCATTTACCAACTCGGGTTAAGGAAGCAGGTCCCTGAGTTCCCCACTCCCGTCTTTTCCAACCAGTTCATCAGGGGGTTGAGGAACCTCTGCTGTAGGAATGGTAAGATCAGAAAGTGGAAGATAAGCCCAAGAAAGCCACCTGGCCCTCATGGGGGCCAGAAGACAGATCAGGCTCCAGAGCAGGAGAGTGGGCCATTTCTCTGTCCCTCTGGTCCCCCACCTGGCCTTGCATTTCCTCCTTTGCCCCCCCTAGGTATCCTTCATGCCACCTCCCAGCTACTCCGAACTGCTTTGCTCATGTCTGTGCTTTGTTATTCTCTACTGATGTCCTCAAGTGGAGGTCATCTGTGCAAGGCAGGCTGGGGTAGTTATACTGAGCTCCATGGAGAACCTAGGGACAGGTGCAAGGATTCTGTGAACCTCCTGACGTTGCATATAAAAGTGTGTGTGTGTGTGTGTGTGTGTGTGTGTGTGACAGAGAGATTATCACTATTCTGGGAAACAAACAGATTTTCAAAGGACTCTGTGATTCCAAAAAGTAAAAAAATAAATCCATTTTGTTAGCTAGCCAGGAGCTGAGTTTTGGCTCCATCATTTACTAGCAGTGTCACCTTGGGCATACATAAGTTGTCTGTGCCTCAGTTTCCTTATTTGTAAAATAGGTATAATATACACCAACCTTATATAGTTGTCATGAGGATTGAACGTGCTAATCCATGCAAAGCCCATGTAAGGGTTTGGCATGTAAGATGTTCTATAAAGAGTTATATTGTCACTGTCATTATTACTGTGGCCTATCTCACTTACCTAGAAGGTAGAGCCTGAAACTTACTCATTGCTATTTCCCTCAGCACTCACAGAACAGAGAGCCTGGCCTGAAGAGGGCTTAATACACATCGGGGGCAGGAATGACCACCACGCTCTCAGCATGCATGTCGTCACTGAGGGGCCGCGCTGCAGATCTGACTTCCCAAGAAAATCACAGGTGCCCTGGGTGATCTGCCCGCTACACCAGCATACCCGCCCACTGCCCCTGGATTCACGGCCAGACTCGGGTCCTGGACTGTCACCCAGCCCAAGCCATAGGGGAAGTGCCGCTTCACTCACCTCCTGCAGTATGAGCGGACGATGCTACAGAACGAAATGGGAGGCCTGACAACAGAAAAATCTCTGTGGGCCACACTTGAAGAAGGGCTGGCTATTATTAGCGTGCATGCTCCCTGTTACTAAGGAGTTACAACTTGCCACTTTCAAGTGAGAGAAGAACACCTCAAGGGTTTGTCAAAAGAAATGCTGTGGTCAGCGAATTAATCAGACTCGTCTGGCAGTATCTTTTTAAAAATTAATTAATTTTAAAATTCCTGTATAGTTACTAATCGGTGGCTCAGTTGGTTAAGCGACCGCCTTCGGCTCAGGTCATGATCCCGGAGTCCCGGGATCGAGTCCCACATCGGGTTCCCTGCTCGGCAGGGAGTCTGCTTCTCCCTCTGACCCTACCCTCTCTTGTGCTCTCTCTTTCACTCTCTCTCTCTCTCAAATAAATAAAATAAAATATTTAAATAAATAAATAAGTAAATAAAATTCCTGTATAGTTAACATACAGTATTATATTAGTTTCAGGTGTACAATATAGTGATTCAACACTTCCGTACATGACTCAGTGCTCATCATGGTAAGTGCCCTCCTTAATCCCCATCACCTATTTCATCCATCCCCTCTGGGAACCATCAGTTTGTCCTCTATACTTAAGAGTCTGTTTTGGGGTTTTCTCTTCTTTTCCTTTCTTCATTTGTTTTTTTTTTAAATTCCACATACGAATAAAATAATATGGTATTTGTTTTTCTCTGATTTATTGCACTTAGCATTATACTCTCTAGATCCACCCATGTTGTTGCAAATGGCAAGACTGCATTCTTTTTATGGCTTAGTAATATTCCATTCCGTCTTTATCCATTCATCTATCAGTGGACATTTGGGCTGCTTCCATTATTTGGCTCTTGTAAATAATGCTGCAATAAGCACAGGGATGCATATATCTTTTTGAATTAGTGTTTTCACTTTTGGGGGGTAAATACCCAATAGTGGAATTACTGGATCATATGATAATTCTATTTTTAATTTTTTGAAGAACCTCCATAGTGTTTTCCATAGTTTGCATTCCTATCAACAGTGCAAGAGGATTCTTCTTTCCCCACATCCTCACCAACACTTATTTCTTGTGTTGTTGATTTTAGCCATTCTGACAGGTGTGAGGTAACACTCATTGAGTTTTGATTTGCATTGCCCTGCTGATGAGGGATCTTGAGCATCTTTTCATGTATCCATTGGCCATCTATATGTCTTCTCTGGAGAAATATCTGTTCATGTCTTCTGTCATCTAGCAGTATCTTTTCAAAGATACTGTCTTTTCAAAGTCTTCCCAAGGCCTCTTTTTATAACAAAATTTTCTCAGACTTGTAGTAAAATGAATTGAAACAAAAAAATGAGACCTTAATAACGATTCTTTATTACTCTTCTTACTTTGATGTTTTGGGTGTCCCAGTCTGTCATAGATGGGCATCACAGCTTACTCTGAACAAGGCCTTCCATGTATGCAGAGCTTCCTAGGGTCACCACACCTTCACCAGCTGCCTGTTCATTCATTCACACCTGCATTGCCCACGTCCATCAGACCGTGCCCTGAGAGGCGAGGTTGGGAGTACAGAGATCAAGAAGACACAATTGCTTTCTCCAGGTGACTAAAATTAACTAAGGGGGACAATGAGCTCTGTTTCAGGACACATCACAAAAGTGGTAATAGAAGCATCTAGGAGATACTACAGGAGGAAAGCTCAATTAATTCTAACCAAAGGCACTGTAGAGAATTTCACAGAAGAGACAACTTTTGATTAATTCTGGCAGGGGGCACTGGAGAAAGAATCACCATAGGGACTGTGTTCCGGCTGGGCTTCGAAGTGGTGGTTACTTCTAACAAGTCGTGAAGGGAAGAAGGGCACTTCTGGTTGTATGAACATTGTCAGGAGGTGCAGGGGAGTGAGGTGGATAATTAACCCACACTTCTCAGATGTGAAAAAAAAAGCAGTTTCTTTGATCTTTCTTGCAAAAAGATCATGCCTCAAAGTGTGAACAATTTTCAATTACCAGTTAACAGCAGCTCAGTCTAGTCTGGTTTTTAAGGTGTTTCAGATTTCCTATCACCTTGGGTGACCTTGCAGCATAGAGGAGAAAGGGCCCTCGCATCCGCGCTGGCTGGCCTTGGCCATGAAGTACGTGGCCCGGACTGACCCCTGGACTGGCGTCTGCAGAGATGCAACAGACACACGGTCTTTTGGCAAACCCATGGTCACGCCTTTTGTCTCCAGGAGCAAAACCCTCCCACCCGGTGGCCTGTGTCCAGACCTGAAGCCTGTGCTGGTCTGCTGGTCACTTCAGCATTCTGCATCAACTCACTAAGGCAGTGCGCGCACGCGCGCGCACACATACACACACACACACACAGCCTCTCCCACGCTATGCCAAGGCAGCGAGCCATCAGCCTCCCTTCCCTACCACATCCACAAAGCTCTTGGGTTCCCTCAGAAAGACAGACTGGTGCTCAAATGATGAAAAAACTCTCTGTTGTACCGTTCCAAAGAGGGACCGGGTTACTTCAGAGAGTGTCATGTGCTGTTTGATTCCTTTTATTTGGAGCTCAAGAAGGAGCAAAATAATTCATGTGATAGAAGTCAGCATAAGTTACCCTTGGGAGGCACCAACTAGGAGGGGATATGAGGGGGCTGCTTGAGGAGCTGGAAATGTTGATCTGGGTAGTGTTTTTCAGGATAAATATTTACGTATGTAAAAATTCAAGCTATATACAAGATTTATGCACTTCACCTTATATACATTTGTGGTAGGCAGAATAATGCCCCCGATAAAGATGTTTATATCCTAAGCCGCAGAACCTGTGAATTTGTCAGGCACCACATGGCAAAGGGGAATTAAGGCAGCAGCTAGAACCAAGGATGCTAATCAGCTGACCTTAAAATAGGAAAAGCAGCCTTGATTATCCAGGTGGACCCAGTGTAATCACAAGGGTCCTTAAATGTGGAAGAAAGAGACAGAGTTCAGAGTGATGCAATGTTTGAAGAACTTACCCAGCTCCTCCTGGCTTTAAAGACAGGAAAAAAAGCCAGGAGCCAAGGAATCTGGGCAGCCTCTAGAAGCCAGAAAGGGCAAGAAAACAGATTCTGTCTGGAAGCTCCAGAAAGGAGCACAACCCCACTGACACCGTAAGTTTAGCCCAGTGAGAACCATTTTGGACTTCTGAACAACGGAAGCATAAGATAATAGATTTGTGTTGGTTTAAGTCTCTAAGACCTACAGAGCACTAATACAGTGCTCACCTCAAGAAAATATTTTTTTAGAGACAGAGTGTCCTGGGTGGACGGGGGAGAATCTGGAATCAGTGCCTCTGCCCCTGCGTGAACAGTCAAGAGTGTGTTCGTGGGATACCTCAGTAAGTACAAGGTATGCGTTCCACCGCTGACTCACCGAGGAAACAGCCTCGATCCCCTGTCCTGTGAAAATGAGTTTGCCTGTGAGCAGCCTTGCCCTTTTCCACGGACTCTATGCTTAACTGTTTGGGGGAAACCGCTCAGATATTCATCACTGAGAAAGGTTAGTAGGGCCTGTGCCGATAATGGGTGGGCAGAGACCCCAAGGAAGGAGGTGCCTGTTGTGGACTGAATGTTTCTCCCCCCGCCTCCCCCCGCCACATACACCAAATACGTATGTCGAAGCCTAGTTCCCATATGATGGGCTGAGGGGGGTCGGGGCCTTCGGGAGGTGAGTAGTTCATGAGGGTAGAACCTCCACAAATAGGACTTATAAGAAAAGACAAGAGAGCTCACTTCTCTCTCCCTTAACCCCGTGAGGACTCAGTGAGCAGGTGGCCATCTGCAAACTGGGAAGAGGACTCTCACCAGGAACCACATCAATGGCACCCTGATCTCAGACTTCCAGCCTCCAGGACGGTGAGAAATAAACTTCTGTTGTTTAAGCTGCCCAGTCTATGGTATTTTGTTAAAGCAGGATTTTTGGTGTTAGGACTTTAGGATCTAGGCTGGACTAGGTCGGGGGCTCTACCTTCGCTAGCAGCAACAGCCTCACCAGGCACACGTTAGCAATACGATTCTGGAGTCCTACCCCAGGACTCCCGAGCCAGAGGCTCTGGGCTGGGGCCCGGGAGTCTGGGTTTCCATAAGCACTGCGGCGATGCCAATCCACACTCGTGTGAGAACCTCTGGGTGGCTGACCTCTAAGGAGACTTCCGAAGTGAGATTTTACAATTTCCCATGCCCTCCTGGCCACTTTCCTCTTGCTGTCAAACTTTTCTGCTACCCATCTCCACCAGCTGTCTCCACCTCCTCCCTGTCCTCCCCTCCTGACCCTCGCTGAGTCCAGGAGCCTTCCTGGGGCCCAGGCCTCCTTGTTGAAACCCCTCCCTCTGTGGTCTCTGCGACAAAGCTCTTCCCGGAAGATGTACAGCTCCTCCCACAACCCACTCTCCCCTGAAAGCCCACACCAACTCTTATCGCCCCCCTGAGCCCCATCTCTGACCCAGACTCCAATAGCCAGATTGTTGTCAAAGACTAAAAGAGGTCTCCACTGGATATCTAACAATTTCTTAAATTTAGCATCCCCCAACAGACTCGTTAGTGGGGCCCAGCATCCTGTCCTTTTGGAGCACAGTGACCCTATTGTTCACCTGGGCTCTCAGGTGGGGTCAAGTGAGGGATGGAGTGAGATTGCCCCAAGGGGGATTGCAGGGGAGGGGCTGTTTGGGGGAGAGACCAGAAAGGAAATGTTCATTTCAGGGGAAGGGGTAAGGAGGAGCCCAGCATGGGTGGCAAATTAGGATTTGTGCTCCAGAAGGGAAGGGCCAAGTGCACTAAGGAAGGATCAGAGGGGTCTCCTCCAAGGGCGATAGCTCCTGGGGACAAAAGGCTGCTAGAGCCCCAGAAGCCAGCTTTCTCCCTAGCTTCAGCTCCCCAACCTCAAATGTAACAGTGAAGTGCTAGACCACCCCATGTGGGAGAGGAGGTGGAAGAGCCAGAGAGATCCAAGAAACACTCAACAGGAGGCCACAGCTTCAAAGAGAGCCATGACCTTGCCTTAAGCTGGCTCCATGGGCCTCACCAGGGTCAGATGAGTAACAGTTGAGGCCTTTGTGGCCAGACTCCTGCAGCTTAGAAGTCCAGGGTTGAATCCCTGCTAGGGAGGAGGCCACAGAGTAAAGCACGTGGAGAGCCCTGGGGCACTCACAGGTCTGGGTGCCCCAAACACAGAGGGCATCTTATATGGGAGTGGTTCTAAAGTATCATCCCAGGTGAAAAGCATCAGAATTATCTTAGAGACTTCCTTAGGAAGGCATCACGTTAGAGATAGTCCAACCAGAGAAATAACTAGGCAGTAACCTTGCTAAGTGATGCAGCAATTGTGATATTGAGATATGACAAGAAATATAGATTTGGTCTTCTTCCCAGTTTCCTGGCACAGAGCTCTAAAAACCTTTGTAATTTCCTGAGGGACAGGGGTGAGAAGAGTAGCTTTTTTATTCATAAGACTTCCACCAAACATTTCTGAGTTTATGCTAATGAGGAGATAGTTCAGGATGGGGGCTGCTTATCAGGGGAACCAACTATGTGATTAGAGGGTTGGAACTTCCAGCTGCAGCCCCACTCACCAACCTCCGGGGAGAGGGGGTACTGGAGGTTGAGGGGACTACCAAGAGCCAATGATTTCATCAAGTATGCTTGTGTAATGGAACCTCTATAAAACCCTAAACAACAGGGTTTGGTGAGCTTCCAGGTTAGCAAACACATCCACATGCAGGGAAGGTGGCAGACCCCAACTCCGTGTGACAGAGTCCTTGTGCTCAGGACTCTTCAGTTCTTGCCCTGCAGACCTCTTCCTCTGGCTGCTCATCTGTGTCTTTTATATGCTTTATCCTATCAGTAATAACAAGCGAAGTATTTCCCTGAGTTCTATGAGCCATTACAGCAAATTACTGAACCTGCGGAGGGGGTTGTGGAAACCCCTGATTTTGTAGCCAAGTCAGACTTGCACAGGTGACTTGGGAACCCACTACTTGCATTTGGTGTCTGAAGTGGAGGGGCAGTCTTGTGAGTGAAAGAGTGAATCTGCAATTCTTTCAAAGCAGAAAGTCCTGGGGCACCTGGGTGGCTCATTTGGTTAAGCATCTGCCTTCGGCTCAGGTCATGATCTCAGGGTCCTGGGATCGAGTCCAGCATCGGGCTCCCGGCTCGGCGGAGAGCCTGCTTCTTCCTCTCCCACTCCCCCTGCCTGTGTTCCCTCTCTCGCTGTCTCTTTCTCTCTGTCATAAATAAATAAAATCTTAAAAAAAAAAAAAAAGCCCTAGTGTTCAAAATAGCTGAGAGATGCCTTGTGTTAGAGGACAGGAATTAAACAGGGTTCTAGATGTGGACAGGCTGTTGGATGAAGCAGGACAGCAGGACATCATGGAGCAGGGAAGACGTGGACAGATAGATGCATGGATGTGCAGGAACTGAGAACATTCTAGGAGGGAAGAGTCATGGTTAGGTGTAGGGGGAGATGAGAGTGAGCTGGGCTGGACTGCAGAGTCTTCTGGAGCCAACAGTGAGAAGCAGGGGCTGCATTTCCTCTTGAAGAATATGAGAAGCCTGCAGTTTGTGAGGGAACAGCACAGGGAAGCAAGGTTTCCAGAAGGTGAACCTGGCCATGGGGGATGGGGGGAGGGGGGGATTGCTATAAGCAGTGCTTCTAAACTTCTTATTTTATTACCCCTAAAGAGAACATTCTGATGGAATTTAAGGTTATCAATTAATTTAAATGAAATAATAAGAGAAAAGACTTTGTCGGGGAGGACTGAGCTTTGGAGGGCCACAAACCACTGTAAGGTGTGAGTCTTTTTCACCCCCCAAGAGCATGTTGAGAACGTCTGCTGTGAGGCGGTGAGGCAGGGGAAGGAGGGGGCAGATCTGAGTGACCATTTGATGGATGAATTGATTCAAGCTGGTTGACTGGGAAGGGGAGGAGGGCAAATTCAGCAAGGGCTCCACACCTTCCAGCATGAGTCACCTGAGAAGGAGCTGACAGAAAATCGGCAGGTTCACTAAGTGAAGGCTAGAAGCATTGGGGTTTACAGTTATCACATGAGTTATCACATGAGCCAATGCTGCCTGCCTTCTTTCCTGAATTCAGTCCTTTGCTGTGTAAATTTAGCACTGGAAGGGTGTTCTCCTGTGTTCTAGAAACTGATGTGGGAAAGGTGAGCTATGGGCCTAGCCAGTACCCCAACCTGCCCCTGGTCACAGGCTGGGTTCAGTCCCTCAGTCTCTCTGAGTCACTCAATCTCAACCCACCCAACACTGACCTATGGGTTTGCCCCTCCAGGCTCGCTCTCCTCCCTGCCCAGTGCTGGCGAGCCTACCTCTATGGACAGCAACAGCACTTGCAGGCCCACCTGCAGGGTCTCAAACTCAAAACAGGCAAGAGTACAACCAGAGACCCATAGGCCATATGCTTGAATATCTGAAGGTTATAAGGTACTGCAACATGACATATAGCCTATCCTACCTCTTTGGCGAATACACCTTCACAACAACCCCAAAGGCCAAGTCCACCTTCAGAGCTCAGACTCCTCAGAGTTTCAGGCCAGCACATGGCGGGGCAGGGAGTCCCTGAGCCACCTTTCTTTCCCTACCCCCAGCAGCACCCTGCATGCAGAAGAGCCTCTTGCGCGTGCATGTGGACACTCCCACTCACATATGTAAGCTCCATCCCACCCCCTTCCAACAACTATGCCTCGGTCACCTCTCAGAAGGAGGGGTGCACCCATGGATGATGCAGTCCCCCTGGGGGCTTACCTAGGGAAGAGTCCTGTGCAGCTCCTGGAAACAGGCTCAAGGTAGTGTGGACAGGTGAGTCCAAGTTCCTGCACTCAGATGTGGCCAGGAGGGAGACCCCGCGTGGGCACAGCCTCTCGGCCCCACAGAGCGCAGCCTGAGGCAGGTGTGTGGCCAGAGCAGGGCCACAGCCGCCCCGTTGCCTGGGCCTAAGGCTGCTGCTGACAACAACGGGTCCCTGGCTCCTGCCCTCTGGCTGGGTGCATCCGCTGAAGGTGCCAGTAGGTATCCGGAGGCGAAGGAGACTGAGAGGAACTGCTTCTCTCCCAGGTGACTCCCTGAAGCCCTACAGACTGCAGCCCTCTCCCAGGGCCCACAGCTTTAGATTTTTTCCAGATTCCGGTAACTGCTCTCTCCTCTTACCCTTCAGGCCTCAGCCTGGTAATAGCTCCACTTGCAGCACATTAAACTCTCTCCCCTCTCCCCCTCTGAGCCATCCGTCTCTTCTTTTGCTGTTACTCGGTCTTCTCCCAAGTGCTTTTCCCTGATGCTGCAGCTCAGTGAATGGTCTCCCCCAGGGCAGACGCTTAGGTGTCTCCGGTTCCCTGATGACAACAGAGGCGGTCTCCCTTCTCAGCATCTCTCAAATCCCTCCGTTCTCTCTATGGCCTTAGCTTAATCTCTCCCGGGCTCTGTTCTGGACCAGAAGTGGCCAGCCAGGGGCCAGCATCCACTTTAACTGCTCCAGCATCCTCCCACACACCCGCAGTGAGCTTCCTAAAGCACACGTCTTCCCAGAGCTGCCCCTGCCCGGCCGCCTGATCTCTCTGTGCCCACCTCACACACACACATACGTTAGATAGAGTCCAGCCACGCGGAGCTGCTCATATTCCCCTGACACACTTCATCTTTATCTAAGAGCACCTTTCTCCCTGGCTTGTCCTTTGTCCTTCTCCTTTTTCTGCTCACTGGGCTCACCCACCACATCTTTCCAGACTCATGGCAAGCATTGCCTCCTGAGTGAAGGCATCTCTGGTTCTCTCTCTGAATAGAACTGATCATTCCCTCAGTGCCCCCACTCCATCAGAAGCGATGTCCTACATTTCTTCATCATTTCTGTTTCCTCAGTAGACTGTTAGCTTCTTGAGAACAATCTAGCTTGTCAGGCAAAGTCACTGAATGTAAAGGACTCCAACAGCACCTGCTTCCCAGGCAAGGGTGGCTCCTTGGTGTTCTTCCTCCCTGGCTCCTCAGAGCAGCAGCTCCCTGGTGCCCATGCCTAGACCCTGCTGCGTGCACCCTACAGCTCCCATACTTTCCTTCTGACAATCTGACATCCTGATGTGAGGATCTCACTTACACTGGTCTTCCTCACTAGAGCGTAAAAACTCCAAAGACTGTGGCTATCTTGCTCACCACTGGGTCCCCAGATACCACAGACCCTGCTGACACATAATAACAGCTCAAAAAGTATGGGGCTAGAAAAAGCATTTGACAAAGTACAGTATCCTTTCTTGATCAAAACTCTTCAGAGTATAGGCATAGAGGGTACATACCTCAATATCATAAAAGCCATCTATGAAAAACCTACAGCGAATATCATTCTCAATGGGGAAAAACTGAGAGCTTTCCCCCTAAGGTCAGGAACGCAGCAGGGATGTCCACTATCACCACTGCTATTCAACATAGTATTGGAAGTCCTAGCCACAGCAATCAGACAACAAAAAGAAATAAAAGGCATCCAAATCGGCAAAGAAGAAGTCAAACTCTCACTCTTTGCAGATGATACGATACTTTAGGTGGAAAACCCAAAAGACTCCACCCCAAAACTGCTAGAACTCATACAGGAATTCAGTAAAGTGGCAGGATATAAAATCAATGCACAGAAGTCAGTGGCATTCCTATACACCACCAACAAGACAGAAGAAAGAGAAATTAAGGAGTCGATCCCATTTACAATTGCACCCAAAACCATAAGATACCTAGGAATAAATCTAACCAAAGAGGCAAAGGATCTGTACTCAGAAAACTATAAAATACTCATGAAAGAAATTGAGGAAGACACAAAGAAATGGAAAAACGTTCCATGCTCATGGATTGGAAGAACAAATATTGTGAAGATGTCAATGCTACCTAGAGCAATCTACACAGTCAATGCAATCCCCATCAAAATACCATCCACTTTTTCAAAGAAATGGAACAAATAATCCTAAAATTTGTATGGAACCAGAAAAGACCCCGCATAGCCAGAGGAATGTTGAAAAAGAAAAGCAAAGCTGGCAGCATCACAATTCCGGACTTCCAGCTCTATTACAAAGCTGTCATCATCAAGACAGCATGGTACTGGCACAAAAACAGGCACATAGACCAATGGAACAGAATAGAGAGCCCAGAAATGGACCCTCACTCTATGGTCAACTAATCTTCGACAAAGCAGGAAAGAATGTCCAATGGAAAAAAGCAGTCTCTTCAACAAGTGGTGTTGGGAAAATGGACAGCCACATGCAGAAGAATGAAACTGGACCATTTCCTTACACCACACACAAAAATAGACTCAAAATGGATGAAAGACCTCAATGTGAGACAGGAGTCCATCAAAATCCTAAAGGAGAACACAGGCAGCAACCTCTTTGACCTCAGCCGCAGCAACTTTTTCCTAGAAACATCGCCAAAGGCAAGGGAAGCAAGGGCAAAAATGAACTATTGGGACTTCATCAAGATAAAAAGCTTTTGCAAAGCAAAGGAAACAGTCAACAAAACCAAAAGACAACCGACAGAATGGGAGAAGATATTTGCAAATGACATATCAGATAAAGGACTGGTATCCAAAATCTATAAAGAACTCATCAAACTCAACACCCAAAGAACAAAGAATCCAATCAAAAAATGGGCAGAAGACATGAACAGACATTTTTCCAAAGAAGACATCCAAATGGCCAACAGACACATGAAAAAGTGCTCAATATCGCTCGGCATCAGGGAAATCCAAATCAAAACCTCAATGAGATACCCCCTCACACCAGTCAGAATGGCTAAAATTAACAAGTCAGGAAACGACAGATGTTGGCGGGGATGCGGAGAAAGGGGAACACTCCTACACTGTTGGTGGGAATGCAAGCTGGGGCAGCCACTCTGGAAAACAGTATGGAGGTTCCTCAAGAAGTTGAAAATAGAGCTACCATATGATCCAGCAATTGCACTACTGGGTATTTACCCCAAAGATACAAAAGTAGGGATCCGAAAGGGTACGTGCACCCCGATGTTTATAGCAGCAATGTCCACAATAGCCAAACTGTGGAAAGAGCCAAGATGTCCATTGACAGATGAATGGATAAAGAAGATTTGGTATATATATATAATGGAATATTATGCAGCCATCAAAAGGAATAAGATCTTGCCATTTGCAACGACATGGATGGAACTAGAGGGTATTATTATGCTGAGCGAAATAAGTCAAACAGAGAAAGACATGTATCATATGACCTCACTGATATGAGGAATTCTTAATTGCAGGAAACAAACTGAGGGTTGCTGGAGTGGGGGGTGGGGTGGGAGGGATGGGGTGACTGGGTGATAGACACTGGGGAGGGTATGTGCTCTGGTAAGCGCTGTGAATTGTGCAAAACTGTTGAATCTCAGATCTGTACCTCTGAAACAAATAATGCAATATATGTTAAGAAAAAAAAAAAAGAAGAAGAAGAAGGTAGCAGGAGGGGAAGAATGAAGGGGGGAAATCGGAGGGGTAGACGAACCATGAGAGACGATGGACTCTGAAAAACAAACTGAGGGTTCTAGAGGGGAGGGGGGTGGGAGGATGGGTTAGCCTGGTGGTGGGTATTGAGGAGGGCACGTTCTGCATGGAGCACTGGGTGTTATGCACAAACAATGAATCATGGAACACTTCATCTAAAACTAATGATGCAATGTATGGGGATAATATAAGAATAAAAAAATTTAAAAAAAAAAGTATGGGGCTTTTTTTTTTTTTTTTTTTTAATAAGCTCCACACTCAACATGAGGCTTGAACTCAATGACCCTGAGATCAAGAGTTGCGTGCTCTACCAACTGAGCTAGCCAGGCTCCCTGCAGCTCAACAAATATGTCTCTGTCTTATGAACAGAAGTATTTTGGTTGGAGAACCTAACCTACTTTGTTGCCCCCATTCTTCTTGATCAGCCTGACAAACTCCTTGGGTATAATTCAAAATAATCCGTGATGACCCTCCATCCCTCCTGGACCTCCCCTGTATACAATTTGAATTAAAAATCAGCATTGTGCAGGTGGGAATGTAAAAGTTACAGCTGCTGTAGAAGAAAATGGCGAGGGTCCTCAAAAAAGTAAACAGAACTACCATATGATCCAGCAATTCCACTTCAGAATATACCCCAAAGAATTCAAAGCAGGGTCTCAAACAGCTATGTGCACACCTGTGTTCATGGCAGCATTATTCACAATAGCCGAAAGGTGGAAACACCCCAATGTCTGCTAACGGATGAATGGATAAACAAAATGTGATCTATACATCCAGTGGAATATTATCTGGCTTTAAAAAGAAAGGACATTCTGACCCATGCTACAACATGGGTGAGCCTTGAGGACATTATGCTAAATGAAATATGCCAATCACAAAAATCGGTCAAAAACTGGATGATTCCACTTACATAAGGTACCTAGAGTAGTCAAATTCATAGAGACAAAAAGTAGAATGGTGGTTGCCAGGGGCTGGGAAAAGAGGAAAGAATGGGAGTTAAGTGTTTAATGGGTACAGAGTTTCAGTTTGGGAAGATGAAAAAATTCTGGAGACGGATGGTGGTGGTGGTTGAGGAACAGTACCACAGACCTGTACCCTTAAAAATGGTTAAAATGGTAAATTCTATGTTCTTTCAAAATTTATTTTACCATAATTTTTTAAAGTACATTTAAATAAATAAATAAATAAAACAGCATTGTAACCTATCTCCTAACACGTGGAGGAGACCCCCCAGGTCTCCGGAGCTTCCTTTAACCAGGACACATAATGAATCAGGCAGATGGGAGCTTAGGCAAAGTATTTTCGTTTCAACTGATCCCTGGGATTATTAGGAAGCTGCCAGATTTTTAATCTTTCTCTTTCCAGACTGAAAAGGTCACCCATGGGGTATCTAACCTTAGATAAATTCTTCTCTATCAACTACTTTTAAACATCAATCCACAAGGAAGCTCCTCTTAAGGAAATAAAATAGAAAAGACAGGAATAAGACATCCCCCACAACTAGCAACAGACATCTTTGTTCAAATGACCTGCTTAGTGTGCATGGGTGCAAATCGGGAGAGGGGTCAGGATGGGTTCAGGCTCTGCTTCTCCCCAGGGGCCTGGCACAGGGCTGTCCACAAGGAAGGAGTGCCTTCTGTTACTTGCCCAGAGTCACCTAGGTGCTGTCCGCCAGCCTCCTTGCTCAGAGACCTGCCTGCCACCTGGGCAGTGTCCCCCACCCAAGGATGAGGTGCTGGGTAGAATGCGACCCTCAGGAGCACCTGCACCTTCTTGGCTCTAAACCATCTCTAGATACCCCACACTCCTGGATGACCCCATCCCACCTGCTTGGCCTGGACTCCCTGCAGTCACAAGCCGTCTTATCTATGGGCGGGTGAGAGTGTGGAGTCCGACACCTTGCTATCTGCTCCTTTCCCCCGCCTCAGCCAAGTGATGTCTGGAAACCCAGGAAAGCCCTGCATAGGATAAAAGGTGACCAGAGGACCAAATGCCCTGGGGGAGGGGGGTGGAAAGAGGGAGAAACTGCCCCCACCCTGGGCTTTGGGAACTGAGATCTGATGTGTAGGAGCCTCAGGTCTCATCATACCTGGCAGAGGTGACTCCTCCTTCCCCTGCAGCTTCCACCAAACTCAGGGCCTTCCCAGCCTCAGACGCTTACGCTTACTCGGACAGGGGCAGGGAACTGTCCTGACCCTTCACCCTGAGGGGCCCCTTTCACGGGCCCAGCGGTGGCAGGGATCAGGGCACAGGAAGTCCGATTTGCTATTGGGACGCGGCTGGAGGAAGGAGCACCCAGCCTGGGGCTGCAGCCTGTTGGATGATTCTGCTCCGAGCCAGGTTTTCCAGGAACATGGCGACACTTCACCTGCTATTCCTGAGAGCTAGCTCCTGGTTTCCTGGCTTTCTCCTGGAGGAGGGGCCTTTTTATGAGGCTTTCAGTTCTGTAGCTTATATCCCAGATAAAAACCAAAGTTCTGTTCCTGGCTGTTCTATAGCCACCTCCTAAGCCCCCGGACCCCCAGCTCTTCTTCTTTCCCCCAGGTAAACTGAGGGTACTGACCAGGTGCCTGCTCAGGCTCCTGCCAGCAGCAACAGACTCCAGTGGAAAGTGACTACAAGTCCTTCGGGATATTACCTGCACCGTACACACACACCTGCCCCACAAAAGTGTGCACTGAGGTAGGGCCACATTAGGACTTTTGAGGGCCCTGGGAAATTTTGCTTTCATGGGATCCTTCCTCCATAAAAAATGTTTTAAAAAAAAGCGTATTTTATTTAAAACTGGGGGGTGCCTGGGTGGCTCAGTCGTTAAGCGTCTGCCTTCGGCTCAGGTCATGATCCCAGGGTCCTGGGATCGAGCCCCGCATCGGGTTCCCTGCTCTGCGGGAAGCCTGCTTCTCCCTCTCCCACTCCCCCTGCTTGTGTTCCCTCTCTCACTGTGTCTCTCTCTGTCAAATAAATAAATAAATAATCTTTAAAAAATTTGTTTTTAAATTGGTATGAGGTGAATATATAATTATATAAGATATATCTTAAAACATTTTCTTCTACCTAACATTGCATTTTTTTATTATTTCAAAATAAAATATTTTCAGAGGCTTCTAAGAGTATCATTGTGAGCATTTGACACTATGCCTACTCCGCCTGATGGCTATGTCAGCCCTGTGTTGAGGGACATACAGGTAGAAGGGACAAGAAAGAGCCTCAGCCAGGAGGGAGAGCCTAACCTCAGCAGGAGTGTGACCTGAGCCAGTCCCTTCGCCTCTTGGGCCTCAGTTTCCCCATCTAGGGAAAACAATAGTAGCTACCTCACGGAGCAGTTGTGAGGACTAAAATAAGATCCTGTACGTACATAACTTGATTAGAATGGTGCCTGGCAGAGAAAAATCACTATAAAAGCATTAGGTGTCATTAATACTATTGTGTATTATTGTTCTAGCCGCTTAGCTGACCCTCTGTATCTTAACTGACACTCTACGAGAAAGGCAACGTGGAGCTTCGTGCTGACAGGGACGTCTCAGACCTCCTGGAGCAGATACAGCTATTTTAGAGCTGCTTATTCATGAAAATTTTGTTTTCCTAAAATTCCCTGTCAGCATTACTATGGCCCCCCGGGGGAACCAGCACCACCAGAGAGAGGGCGGCCTCCTGACCTGAGCCCGTGGTGAGCAGCATTTCTGGGCAGGAAGAAGAGGCCCAGGGCCATACTCTGCCTCCTCCTTTTATCCTTCTGCTCCTTCTGCAGGTGTCAGAGCTCAGGGATTGAGTGGGAGGTTTTGAGGCCTTTTAAATGCAAAGGCTTCTGGGATAAATGAATGTCTAATCCCTTAACAGTCACCCAGAGGAAGGCCTGACAGCTGTGTTTTTCTAACGGGACCACGAATCTTTATGTGTCAGGGGCTTGAGATATATGATCTTTAATCCTGACAACCCCCGCCCCATGACAATGATGATGTAGGGATTACTATCCCCATTTTACAAGCCAGCAAACAGAGGCTCAGAGAGGGTCTGTGACTTGCCCACAGATCACCCCTACCTCTCCAGGGACCTAAGAGAAGATCTGGAAAGGGAGATAAAGGGAAAAGGAAGCCAGCTGGCCCAGGTCTGCGTTGGCCGGGGCCCATTGGCCGAAATGCTCTGGGCCTCAGTTTCCCAAATCCACAAATCAGGGGGCATTGGCCCCACATCTCATGCATTCTGCTCTTCTCACCCCACTCCCCCCTGCCTGGTCAGAACAGATGGTGAACTCCTTTCCTGGCCTGCCTGTGGCATTTCTCCAGTTCCTGGAAGGGACAGCCACCAGCCTCGCACCACCCCTCCCTGAGTCCAAAGCAGCAACGCGCCCTTGGGAGCAAGTCTGCCTGGGGCCTTATAATGGGTTCAATTGTTGTTGCTGCATTGAAAGGCAGGTGACCTTCAAAACCCAAAATTCCCAGCTAATCACAGGGTTGGCTGAGCAGGGGAGCCATTCTGTGTCCAGACTCTCCAGGCTGGCTCATATTTTAGGAAAAGAGAGTTGGCAGCCGCAGGGCAGGTCCACTCCGGATGTAAACAGTTTAGCCGTCGGCAACACTTCCGTCGGCCCCCTTCTCTGCTCACTTCTTCCAGCTCTTCTCTCCTTGGGAAAATGAGGGACTCTGGAAGCCCAATTGGGCTTCTGTGACTGTGAGTGGGAAAATCAGGGTCCCACGGGAGGGCTGTGCCTGAGAGAACAGGACAGAGCATCAGCAGGGAGCCCCTGGGGACCAGGCCCCACCCCGGCCAAGGCAAGCACTCAACCCTACCTCCAAAGGCAGGCCTCATGGAGAAATCGTGGTCCTCCACTCTGAGAAGTGGCTGAGGTTTTCCCTTGCGGATTTTGGTCACGTCAAGGTTCTTCTTATATAGGTGACTGCAAAGACAAGCAAGAGACATATTTTCAGTGGTCCACAAAGGCATTTGGGGAGGATACTCCCTGCAGGATCTTCCCGTTAGGCATCTTTTCTCAATCCGCTGAAGGCTACACACACACACACACACACACACACACACACACACACACACACACCTCCCCACCAACCCTGTCCCCCCAGGTCCTCCCTCAAGGACCCTGGGATCATGACCTGAGCCGAAGGCAGATGCTTAACCAACTGAGCCACCCAGGCGCCCCTCTTTCCAAATCTTCTTTATTTTTTTTTCCTCACCACAACCACACGTAATCCCAAAGCAGTAAAATCCAAAATATTCTAAAACAATATTCTACTGACGTGATCATCACTAAACAAAAAGAAAGACAAGAGAAGGGAGAAGGAAAGGGAGAGAGGGAGGGAGGGAGGAAGGATGGATTTGTGTCTGACAAGATGTGAGATCTAATTCTTGACAGAAGAAACGAAACAACCTTATCAGAAGTCAGTGTTATTATAAATGTTGTTATGTGTGGGACATTTAAGGACTCTAGTAAATGAAGAGATTTGGGGTTGAATGTTTGTTGTTTATTTATGTATACATCCCCAATTTACTCTCAGTGTTCTTATCACGCTTTTTTTTTCTTTTTAGAGAAAGGGGCATATTTCCTGTTTAAACTCTGTAAGAGGGAAGTAACATGTTTCCTCTCTCGAGGTCCTGTTCTTTGAGACATCTTTCTATGAAGTCCTTCTTAACTTTCATTCTCTGTCATCTCTGCCCAGATGGTGTAATTTGTTGGGAGGTCTAAAGCTGTGCTGATCAATAAAGTAGCCACTAGGTCCATGTGGTTGTTTAAGCCAATTAAAATTTAATTAAATTAAAATTTAATCAATTAATACAATAAGGTCCATTAATAAAATAAAATTACTTTATTTAATTTAATTATACTAGCCTTACTTATGTGCTTAATAGCCACACGAGGCTGGCGGCTACTATGTTGGGTAGTGAGATCTATAACATTTCCACAGTCTCAGAAGTTTTCTTACGCAGTGCTGGTCTAAAGGTTGGTCTGCCCTCCACCCCCCAGCCCCCCCAAGAAGCAGATTCCCCTCTAAGCTGCACTTCCCACCTCACAGCGCTACCCTCACAGCCACCATTCTCCCTCAGAAGCAGGGGCAGTGGTAGTATTTTCACTTCCTTCAGCCTTGCGGGTCACTGGGGGCTTGGCACAGATGCCTGACCCTCTGGGCACAGCCCTTGACCTCTGCTCTCAAACGCCCTCACCCCAGCTTCCTCAGCAGCTCCCTTCCCCACGGCTCCTCCTCGCCAGCCTCCAAACTGGGTTCAAGTCTCTCCTCCCTTGAACCCAAACTAAGGAGAAAGTCTGTCTAGGCCGCACATCCTCCTCACGCAAAATTTATTGAAAAGTGGTAGCATTAGAGGTGTGGTAGTTATATTTGTCTTTAAACTTTTTCTTTAAAAAAAATGAGGTCTTCCCCCTCCTAATAAATCCATAATCCTCCCAGAGAGCTGTGCGCCACAGGCCACAGCCACCTCCTCACTCCCAAGCACTTCCCACCCCGCTTGTGCTGGACCCGAGGCCCTGCGGGAACTCATGCTCAGTGCTGGCTTCTCGGCCACTCGGAGGACCATGCCTCTGCTAGAAACCTGGGCTTTCAGGACCAGGCACTGGGCGGTCCTCCTATCACCTGAGAGTTCGTTCTCAATCTCCACTGCCGCCTGCCTGCCCTCAGCATCCCCCCCCTTAAACGCTAATATCCCCAGGGCCCTCTCCCAGCCGCCTCCTCTTCTCCCTCCACACCCTCTTTGGCAGGCCAGCCTACATCGTTGGTGGCTTCAGTTGTCATTAGCATGTGGACAATTCCTAAATGAGTACCCCCTGCTCTACATCCTTTATCCAGCTGCCTGACTGATGATCCCCCGAGGGATATCCTACAGGCATTTAAACAACACACCTCTAGCTGGGTTTGGGACGCGCTCAGTTTGAGGTGGTCTAGGCTGCAGGATGAGAGGGCATTCAATAAAGGGGGAAGGGAAGGAAGAGGCGCTGGAGCGGGCGAGAGAGGCCACAGGGGCACGCGGGGACCAGGCCAGGCAGAGCCTTGAAAGTCATGTTAAGGCTTCTGCCTTTACCCAAAGGCGATGGGAAAACGCTGAAGGTGTTAAGCAGTTGGAGGAAGAAGCCACGATCAGAGTCGCTTTTAGACAACAAGCCCGTTGGAGGGAAGTCCAATGTAATGTCTTCCTCCCACTTAGCTGGCATATGGAAGCCAAGTCCAGTTCCCTTGAAGCGAGGCGGCCACTGTTAGGGCACCTCCACGGAGCTGTCTTCCACAGTCTCTGCCCCAAGCCTGGCTCCACAAGTCAGGAGGGACCAGGCCCAGTTCCCCGCACAGCAACTGCGTGACAGGCCACATTCAACATCCCAGCAAAGACACCCCGGAAAGGAGGAGGAAGAGCTCGGCCTTAGGGCTTAGCAGATCACAGACATTAAATTGTGAGTGCGGCCAGCGCCCTACCCCTCTGCCTCTCGGGGAGCAAATCCCTGCTGGCCAGCAGTTTCCATCTCCATCTAGAGGGGAGGATTAGGGAGCGGAAGTCCCAGAATTCCAGCCCCCCTGCAGGACAGAGGAGATTGAAATGCTTGTGCCATTAATGAGGGCCCAGAACTGGGTGTTTTTTGTTTTTTAAAGGAACCAGTTACTTGATAACTCAGGCCACTACTATCCCCAGCCTTGGGCTATTTGTGTGAGCCAGATGCCCTCAGCTCATCCTTCCAGTGCCCAGATGCCTTGGCCCGAAGACCCCAGACTCCAGGGGCCATACCCCAAGTCCCAGCCCAATGCGGGGCAGCCAGAACCTCCACGGGCCCTCAGTCCAGCCCCGGGTGGAGAGAGAGGAAAAACGTGCTCACCACACCTTTGAGAGGCAGGGCTGGGGCCACCGTGCTGAGGTTTACTTAGTAGCCATAATAGCAGGCATGACGACCATGCCCGTATGCATCACCCCCTCTCTGTGCAGGCCCTGAGCTGCGGTTACCCCCTCATCCCAGTGGGGGAGGTCTCACGACCACCCCTTTTCAGTTGGAGAAACGAGGTTCAGAAAGATCAGGAAACATGGCCATGGCCAGGGGAGCCACAGAACCAGGGTCCGAACCTGGTTTCCCTGACTTCCTGCCCCCGCCCCCCCCCCCATCCTTCCCCAGGCCTCTGGGAGGGTGAGGATCACTGGGCAGCAGGAAAGCAAAGCTGCTCCTGGACCCAGCACCACGTGAGTCACGACGCAGACCAAGAGAAGGCTGGCCACAGGGGCTGCAAAGGGGAGAAGAAATACGTAAGGGGCCTCCAGGCTCTGGGACCAGGAGGAACCAGAGAGTGTTATCCGGGGAGAGCCCCGACCCCCAGAGCCCACAGCTAGGTTCATTTTCAGATCTCCAGGGAGAAGGACCCCTCTTGCGGAGGGCGGGGGCGGGGGGGGGGGCGCGGTGTCACGTGGACAGGAGGCCAACTTAGGTAGCGTGCAGGGAGGAGCCGGACTGAAGCTGGAGGCTGAGAGGCAGGGAGAAGAGAGCAAAGGGAATAGCTAGGAGAAAACAGGTTCAGGGGGCAGCAGTTCCATGAAGGGGGACACGAAGGGTGGGAAAACTGGAAGTTTTGGAAAAAGCACCTACTGGGCAGAATAATTATTTTGCGAGGGTGCCTTGGACGGAGTGATACAGAAGGTATATAGGTTAGAAAAGATCCTAACTCTGTGTGTATGTGTGTGTGTGAGAGAGAGAGAGAGAGAGAGACTGGGTGAAATCCTATGTATGGTGTATGGTATGTGTGTGTAAGACCGTGTGAGGTAGGAGGGGGGGAACAGGACTTCAAAGAAAAGAAGCTACCCTACAGAGATGAAGTGCTCTAAAAGCCACATCATTTTGTTCCTGTTTATTCGTACAGCTTAACTTGTGTGTCAATGATGAATGTAATTTTTTAGTCAGACACTTGGCTGAAATTTTTCACAGACAGACATAGCTTGATGATTGTCTGAGTGTGCACCTGCCCTGGTGGATTTAGAAAGGCCTAGAATCATGTTTCCTGATGTGACATTTTCTGTATCCTCTCTCCCAGCCTCCCTTCAATAATTATTTTTTATTTGTTGAATGTGTAGGTTCATCTTTTCTTCCACTTTAACACCCCCTGGGATGGATTTCAGGAAACTCTCCCCACCCCTAAGGGTCGGATTCAGTCTGTCCCCCAGCTCATGCAGGTGTCTGGGAATGACTGTGGGTCTTCTGAGGAGTGACACGGGTGTGACAGCCCAGGCTGCTGAGTAGGATCCGTGAGGATCTGTGAGGATCCCTGAGGGGCTCGTGCTGAACCCCAGCACTGTTCTCAGGGAATAGACAAGTCCATACAATGCTTTTCCTCTAGGCTGAGAAAATCAGGAAACCTACCTCCCAGCCCCGGGGGGGGGGGTCACTAGCCAGCTGTGTGAATTACCCACTGCAGCCAGCTGACTTCTCAACATCCATAAAACTGAAACTGTGTTTCCCAAAATAGGAATCCCACAAGATAGTCCAAAAAGAGCATTTTTTTTTAAACTGCATAATTTACTTTCCTCTTCAAGATTCAGAATGTCTATTTGCATAATAAAGGTTCTAGAAGCTGTAATCAAGACAGCTGTTTAAAATTATCTAAACCAGAGTTTCCCAAGTTTCTTTGACCCCAAAACCCCCTTTTTCACACAACACCTGTTCACATCTCACTTAGAGTGCAGAGGAATTGCTGGATCACGTGACCCCCGAGGTCCCTTCCAATTTAACAGCCTGTGATTCTGGCGATATCACCAGGACGAGACTTGCAGGGCAGTGCCTCCTTCCTGTCATCCCGGACAAGTTTTATCTGTTTGCTTTCTGTGTGACTAGGCTTAGGCCCTGCAGGGCATGTACCTCCCCAGAGCGGCAGTTTCCAAAGCGGCCATACACCTGGGGTGCTAAAGATGGTCCACTGGGACGCAGAAAGTAGAGATTGTAACTGCTACTGGTAGTTTTTATCTAAAAATAAGGAAGCAGTCAAGTTTTACTTTAATATACATATGCATAATAGTATATGTATATAATTTATAAGTAAATATATTGGAGGGACAATTTCCAAAAATTGTCACCAATAGCGGTGCCCGATTACAAATAAAAGCCAGTGACCCAGAAAATGTGCCTCCATATATTAGTTTATATTCACGATCACTAGTTCTCACAATGCTTAGTAGAATGGAGAACAGATGTGTGACATCTCACACATGCTGTCTCCATCTCAGCGGCTTGCTCTTTTCTGCATGCTCAACAGTCGTGTCTACATCAGGCCTGGTGTATCAGGTTTTGTACATCCGTTCAAACAAACTTACTAAGGAACTTCGATTTGGAAATGTCATGATTTTTAATGCAAATTCCGGGCCTAACCAGTATCTTGGAAATGTTTCCATTACATCGTGCAACGGCAGTTCCTGTTGCCCACACATGTATTTCTGATAACTTAGCAAATTTCAAATACCTTTTTCAGATTGCAACAGTGAAATGAAACCCAATACCGTTATAAAGCTGTTCCCAGTCCAATCATTGAAAGATGACAACTCTCGGTTACATTTTTTTCTTAATAGTTCAAACTAAATTCCTATCTACAGCCCCCCCCAAGGTTCTTGAGTGCAATTACTCAGCAGGCCCCCCATGGTCCCTACAGGATGTCATCCTGAGGAACAAAGCAGCACAAGCCGAGAAGTACAAGAGGTTTTACCCACGAAATCTTCAACCACCTGCCTCAAATCAAAATGCTTGGACAGAACACAGATACCAGAACAAAATGCTCAATGCAGCCTAGCTTTGCTCTCTTGTGATGCTAGAGAATATCTGTGCTCCGAGAGAGACTGTTTTCAGTGAGGTGGTGGCCCCATCTACCTCTGGCTGGAAAACAGATGCCAGCGGGACAATGTAACCTCAGCCCTCCTGGGGACTGCCCCTCTGTGCGCCGCGGCCGCCGGTGACCTTCCTCCCCTCCCACCCATGCCCTTACCTTGGCTTGGGCATTTCCAGCTGCCCTGTCCATCTCCTCCTCTTGGGCTTTCTGCTCTCCACAAGAGCCGTCAGACAAAACAAGAACAAAATGAGTCTTGTGAAATAAGGCATTCTGTGAATGTCTATGATGCCACAGCGGCTCTCCAGTAACCTGCAGCGGGGCGGACCCCCCCGGGCTGCACCACGGATTCAGTCCATCGCTTTTTGACAGTGCTTCTCCAAGGGGCTGCAGGAGCATGACTGGCCGGACTGATTTTTCCCATTAAATATTCAATAGTGGTGCTCGTCCCACCCCACCTCTCACCGCACTCCGCCCCCCCGCCCGCCCCAGGCGCGACACAAACACCACAGCTTTGCCCTCCCTGCTGTTTAGTGATTGGCCATTAGTCAACAAGTTTGTCCTCCTGTGAAATTCTGCTTCTGCTGAGTCCCAGAGCAGCTTTGGCTAAAACTGTTACATAAAAAAAAAAATTTTTTTTTTAAACCTCTTGAGCATGCCAGCTCTTTGCTGAGATCATTAATCCTTCCCTCTGCCTGCATAAAACCAGTCTGTCACACCCACCAGGGAGACAGCTTGGATTCTGAGTGGATTTGCAGGGAAGACCTGATGGACAAGATGAGTGCATGAATGCGCTCGGGAAATGCTGAGTAAACAGAGAAATGACCTGTTTTCACAGGGTTGATTTATTTCTCCATCTAAGAAAGCATATTTTGTCTATGGCCAAAGATACTTGCTTTCCCCCCAAATACACATCATTTTCTCTTATCAAAGAGACCTTATCAAAGCATAAAATCCATTTTGATTTTGAAGGAATGTATAAACCAAAGGAGAATTCATGATTATGTAAGCTCTTCTTCCTATCATGAGCATTAGATTAATTTGGGTCTTTAATCCTAAAATGTGTAATTTCATCATAAATTAGGTTTGATTCCTATCCTAGGATATGAAATAATGAATATTTGAAATGTAAAGATACATGTGGTTATATTTAATCTACTGAACAGAATAAAATGTTTAAAAACTACTAATTACTTGCCTGCTGTGTCTGAGATGGAGAGGAGTTTAGTGTGGTAGAGACATAGGGAGATGCGGTTGGAGGTCAAGAGGAGTGATAACCAGAAGTGAACAGAATTGGAGTTTTATTATGTAAGAAAGAACGAATCAAAAGAAGTTCTTTTGATTCCTTTAAGCAAAGTGGAATGACATGATCCACTCTATTTTTTTACGGAATTCCTAACCAGGGATCAGTTGGATCAGAAAAGTAATAATAACAAAGGAGGATGAGGTCCTGCCCTAATGAAAGGGAAGATGGAAGGAGAAGAGGAGGGAAGACAGAAGAATGAGATAGTCAAGTTATTTCTGAAGTAGAATAGATTTGCTGACTGCATAGAGTGGGAGGTAAGAGAAGGCAACAGTGATATCTACGATTCTAGTTTGGAGGTAAGACCGGTGGATGGAACCACCATTCACTGATATCTGTTAGAGGTGGACAAGTTTCTTAGGGAGATGACATAGATTTTGACTTGTGGAATTTGAGGTATCATGAGACTTCCAGATGCCCAATAGGCAGCTGGAGAATAAATAAACCTGGAGCTCAGGAGAAAGGTCTGGACTGGAAAAATAGATTTAGAGCCATCAATGTATGGTGGTATTTTAACCACAGGAAAGGGTGAGATCTTCCCGGAAAATAGAAGTCCCAGTATAAGCATAGAATCCTTTGGGAATATATACTTTCTTTCTTTACGATTTTATTTTTAAGTAATCTCTATACCCCATGTGGGGCTTGAACCCCAACATCAAGAGTTGTATGCTCTACTGATTGAGCCAGCCAGGTGCACTGGAATCTATACTTCTAATGGATGGATGGGAAGCCTGAACAAAAGCATAGAAGAACTAGCAAAAATGCTGACTTTGAAAACCAAAGGAGTTTCTGGGAGGGGGTAGTCAACAGTCAGTGTTGTAAAGAAGTGAGGGCAGGAAACAGGTTAACTAGATCTGGCAACCAGAACATTGTTCCTAACTTCAGTTAACTGTAGTTTCAGTTGAAAGATGTAGCAGGAAGCCAAATTACAGGAGTTAAATAGGAATTTGGGAGTGGGAATAATTCAGTATGGGGACTAATTCAGTGGTTCCCCAATCTGGCCACTTCTCAGAATTATCCAGATAATTTGTTTAGAAGTCCCACTGCTCCTGAAGATTTAGTGGGAAAGGAAAAGGACCCATTAAAGTTTTTTTCCATAGATTTTGTTCAAAAGATGGTGCTTTTCCTCTCTTCCATTTGAAACAGGCCTATAAAGGACTGTCTAGAACCCTAGAACTATTCATGGATATTGTTGGTTTTCAAGAAATATTTGTTTTGGGGCACCTGGATGGCTCCGTTGGTTAAGTGCCACACTCTTCGTTTCAGCTCAGCTCATGATCTCAGGGTCATGGGATGGAGCCCTACATCAAGCTCCACACTCAGCAGGGAGTCTGCTGGAGATTCTCTCCCTCTCCCTCTGTCCCTGCCCCTGCCCCCACCATCTCTCCCCCTCTCTCTCTCTCTCAAATAAATAAATAAATCTAAAAAAAAAAAAAAGGAAGAAATATGTTTTGTTGCATTCTAGACATGTTAGGTCCTATCAATTTTTTCTTTAAATCTCTCTTATTTTCAGGAGTTGAATTATTGTGATTATGGTATGGAGAAAAACTCAGTTGGAGATAAGTGTAACTTTTTAAGTAATGGCTTTATTGAAGTATCATTCACATACCATAAATTTACCCCTTTATTTTTTTTAATTTTTAAAGATTTTATTTATTTGAGAGAAGAGAGAGCAAGAGAGAGAGCATGAGTAGGGGTCAGGGGAGAGGGAGAAGCAGATTTCCTACTGAGCTGGGGGCCTGACATGGTGCTCAATCCCAGGACTCTGAGATCATGACATGAGCCGAAGGCAGACAGTTGACTGACTGAGCCACCCAGGCACCCCAAATTTACCCCTTAAACTGTGGTTTTTAGTATAGAGTGTGTAACCATCACCAGTATCTAATTGTAGAACATTTTCTTCTCCTGCCAAAGAAACCTCACACCCATTAGCAGTTGCCCCCCCTTTCCTTCACTTCCCTTCAGCCCCTGGCAATCACCAACCTACTTTCTGTCTCTATGGGTTTGCCTAACGTGGATATTTCATATACATGGAATCATATGCTATGTAGCCTTGTGTGTCTGGCTTCACTGGACTTGATGTTATCTTTTCTTTTTTTTTTTTCTGGAATGATGTTTTTAAGATTCACCCATGTTGGGCGCCTGGGTGGTTCAGATGGTTAAGCGTCTGCCTTTGGCTCAGGTCATGATCTCAGGGTCCTGGGATCGAGTCCCGCATCGGGCTTCCTGCTCCTTGGGAGCCTGCTTCTCCCTCTGCCTCTCTCTCTCTCTCTGTCTCTCATGAATAAATAAATAAAATCTTAAAAAAAAAAAAATTCACCCATGTTGTAGTATGTATTATAACTTCATTCCTCTTTATTGCCAAATAACATTCCATTGTATAGACAGAACACATCTTGCTTATCTTCAGTCGATGGGCATTTGAGTTTCCAGTTTGGGGCTATGAATAATAATACTGCATGAATACTTGTGTAGAAGTTTGTGTGAACATGTTTGCATTTCTCTTGGCGATATACCTGGGAGTGGAATGGCTGGGTCATATGGTAACTCTTTGCTTAACTTTTTGAGGAACTACCAGTTTTTTTCAAAGTGGCTGCCTCATTTTACATTCCCACCAACAATGGATGAGAATTCCAACTTCTCCACATCCTCACCAACACTTAGCTGTTTTATTCTAGCCATCATAGTGGATGTGAAGTATCTTACTGTAATTGGATGTGCATTTCCCTGATGACTAATGATGTTCGAGCATCTTTCCATGTTTATTGGTCATTTATCTTCTTTGTACAAATATCTATTCAAACCCTTTGCTGTTCTTAAATCAGGTTATTTATCTTTTTTATTATTGAGTTATGAGTTCTCTAGATAGTCTAGATACAAGTCTCTTATCAGATAATTTTATCTTCAAATATTTTCTCCCATACGGGGTTGTCTTTTCACTTTATTAATGATGTTCTTTGAAACACAAAGGGCTTGTTTTGATAAAATATTTGTGTTTTTGGTCTTTTATCTAAGAAACCACTGCTTCACTCATGGTCATGAAGATTTAAATATGCTTTCTTCTAACAATTCTATAGTTTTTGCTCTTAACATTAAAGTCTTAGATCCATTTTGAGTTAAGTTTTGTGTATGGCATGAGGCAGTGGATATATAACTTTAACATTTGTTCATTTCTCTCAGAACAGAGGATTGGCCCCAGTGGCTCAAGCTCAAGAGCTGTGGAAAGGCCCCAGGAAGCATCTGCTGTCAGATTAGGCCAGAGAGCTCAGTGGGACTCTGGTTACACACAGCCTTATAACCTACATTAAGGGTGTGAACTTACCTTAAGAGACAGAATCAGACCTGAATGCTGGAGAAGACTCTGGCGGCGGGGTGAAGAACGGGACAAGACTGGAGCCTTGTTAGAGGTTATTGCACTAATTCGGAGGATGTGAAGGCTCATTAGGGTAATGGCAGTGAACATAAAGAGCAGTGGTTAAGACATGAGAGAATATTTAAGGAGGTAGAATGGACAGAAGACTGAATAACATAAAGAATACAACCTGTGGTCAAAACACGGTATGAATAAAGTCACTGGTTTTATTGAGCAGCTCAAACTCGTTCTGAAGGCAACTGTTCAAGAGGCGTTCCAAATAGCTTCTGAGCAATGTACAGCCTCCCACAAGGCTTAAACAGTACCCATGTTAATGTACACATTAGTCTTTGTTAAGAGTCAGGTTCACTAAATGCATTCACTTTTCATATACTTACTTGCAAATAATGCAACAGGATAGGCTTTTCAGTACTTCAGCCTAGATTTCTGCTCAAGTAAGTCCAAATGTGTGAGGTTTGTCTGTTTACAGATTCTGGTCTATAAAAATGGGAGGTCTCAAGATACCAGAAAGTTTATTCATAGCTAAAAATAACAAAAAAAATTTCTTATTCTCCTGAAATAGGAAATACTGTATTTCTATAGTCAAAATGATAAACTATTTTAAAGGCTTTTTAAAAAATTCTTTGAGAATTTTGATGAAATTCATTTATTTCAGTAGAATAAAACAGTAAGCAGCATGAAAATGTAAAGTGCTACATAAAAGCCCCACAACACATAAAATTTGAAAGCTTTCATTGGCTTAAACAGTTACAGGTGAAACAGACATTACATTTTTTTCGAGCATGCTATTTTTAACTACCTTGATATGTAGTCATGTGCTTTGCTGTTCAAAGAAAAAGCCATGAATTACTTTAATCTGAGGATTGGGGGAAGGAGTCCTAAGCCTTTACTAACCAGATCACACACCTGGTTTTGTCCTTACACTCTAATTAAAGGGATAAACTGGGGCTTTAAAAATAAGTTTTCTGAAGTCTCTTCAGGTGGCGTTCGAGTAAGAATAGCCCCAAAGATCGATTTTGCTCATCAACTCCACGATGGGGATCCGAGTGACAACTTAAGGATTTTTAGGTAGCATCTGTGAGCCGAAAGGGAAAGAACAAAAAATACGTCACTTTCAGGTATGTGTATCAGGCGCTTAAAAAATGCGAACACAAACAAGAAGGTGGCCTGTCAGTTGATAGGGAAGGGAAGAGAGGCAAATCAGATAAAGAAGGACCTGCACAGTGCAAAATCTTCTTGGCTTAATCAATCTTAAAGTATTGGTAGACCCCATAGAAACATGTAACAAGATCACGTAGATCCAGAGGCCGGCTCAGGCTTGACTGAGAGGAAGTGGAGGGAAGATTGTTCCTAGCACACGATTAATCTCAGCATAGGTTGAGAGCAGGGGGACTTGCTTCTTCTCAGGTGATAACATTATTTGGTCTTCCCAGGTGGTCAGTGACCTCTTGCTAGGAGACCACTGAACCAATATCTTTAGTATTTTGTGTTCCAAACCAAGACTTCAGAATGTGCTTTCTCATGGCAATAAAGTTATAAAATGGTCACCTATAATTTTCCTGATATAGGAGGTCCTCATAAAGTCCTTGAGCTTTTTAAGACTTTACCAACTTTGGCTGTAGATATAACAGAAACAATCTGTAAACACTTTTAAAATGCTAATTTATTAAAGTTTAAGACAATTATGTATTATATAATAGTATACAGTATGTTCTTACTTTAGAATGGACATAAAGGAAAAATGGCTATTAGATGAAAATAGAAATTGTGTCTTATAATTAACAGAACCAAAGTCCATAGCAGCAATAAAAATTAAATTTGCCTTTAATACCATTTTACAAATTGTTTCTATCTTGCCCATAATTTCAGTTAGTTAAAACTACATTAAGGACTTTATGAACACCATCCCCAAAGTATTCAAGATACATTATGGACTTTTTGGACTTGTCTAGAACCTGAACGCCATTTACAACATTGAGTTGTAAAAAAAAAAAAAAAAATTACTCACAAATGCACTTTTAGAACATAACCTACTTGAAAGCAGGGGACTGCCTGTATTTAAAAATTAAATCTTCATTAACAAATACTCTCAAGAGTGCCCTCAATGCTGCGACTGAACGTGCTGAAGGCAATGTTTTTCTGTGATTATATGTTCTCACCAAGCATTATGATGATAAAATTATCTGCTAGAATCTGTGGAGCTAGCTAGCACTAACTTATATATTGATTTTGCACTGAAAATTATTTCTTGGGCTTTGATTAGGTGGACAATTCTAAGTAAAGGTTTTTCTAATTTCTATCACTGTTACTTGGGCCCTGAGCTTTTCTGTTAAAATGGTACATGAAATATTTCAACATTATACATATTCCTGGAATAATTAAATTTATAGTGATTACAAAGCTAGGCATATAATACCTTCAAAAGAGATACAATTCAAAGCAGAGCAAACATTAAAATCTGAAGATCCTTCCATTTGACTTCTGGAAGAAAACCAAGTGATTTCCTGGCTTGGACCCTTCTTTCCTTAAAAAAAGATCTATAGAGGACTGTTTCCTTTCTTTCTTTGTAAATCTTGTGTGCATTCGGGAGAGAAGGGGATAACAGCATATCAAAGTGGTTACAAAGCATTATTCCCTCCAAATAACATCCAGTAACAAAGATGTGATCTCATTTCCTCATAAATGTTTGACTGCAATAGTTACTTTCACTGAACAACATTTAGGACATAAAGTAAGTCACAGAATGGGCATCCCAGTATATCTCCTATGAATGACATTCTCAGCAAGCTATTTGAAAGCTCTACTTTCCCTTTTCAACTCTTATCCCTATATCATTCTACATAAGTAGAAACAGAGTACTCAATAAATGGTATTGAGTAACTAGTAATACTCACTGGAACTTAAAACACCTTCTTTAATCCAAAAATTTCAAAAAGTCATACAGAAAAGTATCACAGATTTACATAAAAAGAAGCTGAGGCATGAGAAACAACAGTAAGTTATTTCTCTGTAAAGCAGGTCATACAGTGAGACAAGGGACTTTGACTTCCAGTCCCTTAAACTAAGCAGACACAGTCTGAAAGTCTAGCTATATCTATACTGAATTTTTAAGGATCAAAAAAGGAATGAAGGGTAAATACAAAATAATCCTTTTGTAAACAATTCTTAGATTATACCCAATGCAGAATGTTTAATGAAGCAGTTGAGTCACAGCTCTTAAGACACAAAACAATATTATAACTCAAAGTCAAATATGTACTCATTGGCCAGATATATTCGCCGGAATATAAGAGCTGCCAATGCCAAAGTCAAGATGACAATCAGAACAGCGGATCCGCCATGATCGGTGTGGTTGTCTCTTGGCTGCTGGCCCTGGGTCACATCTGGGGAAGTGGACGACCTTCTCTGATTCTGCTGCTGGGCTCGGCGTTGTCGAGGGCTCATGGAGGTATTCTTAACAACAGGTTGAGCAGGTTGTTGAAGGGATGCTGCTGAGGGGTTCTGGGCTCCATACTAGGAAATTTTAGGAAATTTTGTTTGAAATTGGCAAAGAAAACTTGTATATATACCTGTTATCTATTCAAGAGTACAAAGAATCTCAGAGCACTAAAATATGACTAAAGGCAAAACTACCAAGAATGATCTGAATGCTGTAACTAATTACTCACCCTCCTGAATAAGCTGACAACACAACTTACTCTGAGTATGCATCAGGCAGCGGAGGAATTTATCAGCAACAAATAAGACGAGGACAGAGTTGAGCCATTTGCTCTATAGCTGGCTTTCTATTCTCCTTCAGGTGTAACTTCAGCAATATCTGTTAAACATCTGGGCACCTCACTTCTTGCAGGAGAGCCAAGGAAGAAAGCAATCTGATTTCTTTTTCGCTTGAAAATTTGCCATACTAAATGGCAAAAAGTTAAACTCTCAACAGTGTGCCTTTCATGAACCAGGTCTCTTCCAACATTATCTTACTACAGCAACATGCTTCCACCAACAATCATACAGCATAGGGAAGAATTTCAAACCGTACGTTCTTCACAGCAGTATTGTTATAAAAATTAGATGTGATTTCCAAGCCAGGATTATCTTCTCTCATAACTCCTGTCAATTGAATTGAGCACAAGTCTAGAATACTGTGTATTTGAATTGTGTTACTTTATATATGTAAAGCGTACTTTGGCACACTAGTTGGCCCCACAATGCACAAGATACCAACTGCTTTCTATCCTTACAATGACTGCTTGCTCAAGCATAACCACAATGTGGTACCATGTGATTCAAAATCTTAAATACGGTTTATAGATAAGAAAGCTCTACAAAATACGAATTCCATTTTATTTATATAGACCCCTTAACTCTACCTCTAATAACCCAATGGCCTTTAATTCTTTTACTTAAAACACCTTAAACTGGTTATATTAATGCCAATACCCTTTCAAAAAAAAAAAAAAATAAGAATGCATGTTTTCTTCAGAATAACTTTAAAAACTGAGTAAATATAAAACATTTAAAATACTTTCCATTAGAGAAAATTTCAATATTTAGAAGGAAAAAAATCAAATAATATAATTCAAATTTTTTTTTTAAGATTTTTTTGAGAGAGAGTGTACGAGCGGGAGGGAGGGGCAGAGGGAGAGGGAGAAGCAGGCTTCCCATGGAGCAGGGATCCCGATGTGGAGCCTCGATCCCAGGACCCTGGGATCATGACCTGAGCCGAAAGCAGTGGCTTAACCAACTGAGCCACCCAAGTGCCCCTCAAATTTTTTAAAAAAGATAAGAGGGTGGGCTTTGTCCTGGCAACAGCTATAAACATTAGGGAAGAAACTGCTGATCTAAGTTACCTACAGAAGAAATTACATTTTAAATCTGACATTCATTTCAACAATCAAAGGTCTGAATAATCTGAGTTTTTTAAAACTGTCCTTTGGAAGCACTCAAATTAGTGACCCATAACACAGAGATAAAAAAGGAACTACTGACTCTGAGTTAAAAATAAAAGTCACTGCTGATACTGAATTAGAGCTGCATGAACTTGGGACTTCAAACTCCAGGACAGCCAGCAACAAGCTCACTGAAGGGAGTAGATCCACAAAGCAGCAGCATTTTATGAGGTCTCACGCTGTCACAGGCATCATACAGGATCTTAACACTCATTGGGTTGAGCTGAGTTATAGCAGCTGATAACAGCAACATTCCATTTGAAATCTCCCATTCTTCTGACCGCTCAGCCAAGAAGGTAGAAGTGTCTGATGCAGCAAAAGCACTCAAGGCTTACAGGGAAGGCTCTTAAGGAAAAACATGAAGGTGCTATCAATCCAGAAACCAGCATAAGAGATTGATTCGGCTTAAAGATTTTATTTTATACATGTTATTTTTTCCATTAGTTTGAGGGGAGAATGCCCATGTACTTGACTAGAACAGGGAGCCTTATCATTACTAGGCTGGCTCTACCGCTTTGGAGATGCAGGACCCTAAGCAAATTATTCAACCTAAGATTCAGCTCCTTCATCTGTACGGTGAGGATAATATCCAATTCTGTAGTTGTAAGGATTAAAAGGACTAATGATATAAAGTGTTTAGGATACACAACTGCTGATTAAAAGTTATTATTAATATTGTTACTGTTAATATACATACCCCTTTGGAGACACTAGATTTAGGGTAGTTTTTTTTTTTAAGATTATTTATTTGAGAGAGAGAGCGTGCATGCAGACGCAGGGTGGAGGGGCAGAGGGAGAGAATCTCAAGCAGACTCTGGCTGAGCTCTGAGCCCTACTTGGGGCTCGATCTCACGACCCTGAGGTCAGGATCTGAGCCGAAACCAAGAGTCCATCACTTAGCCTACTGCACCACCCAGGCACCCCACAGATTTAGATTTTTAAAAAATCATTACTTAGGAGAGTTTTTCAGACCCCTGTTAGTATGATTAATATTTTAGGGGCGCTGGGTAGCTCAGCCAGTTGAGGGGCCGACTCTTGGTTGCAGCTTAGGTCATAATCTCAGGGTGTGAGATCCGCCCACCCATGGGGCTCCCACCTCCGGGAGACGTCTACTTCAGATTCTCTGCCTCTCCCGCTGCCCCTTCCTCACCCCCCCCCATGCATACCCACTCCCTCTCTCTAAAATAAATAAATAAAATCTTTAAAAAAGCATATTTAGAACAACAATCCCTTAAAACATTGACTTTAGATGATATTTTAGTACATGCACTTAATGTAGACATACTGCTTTAATTAGATTCCTATATTTCAGATGCCTTCTGGATGTTATATTGGTATTACTGATTAGTGCTGAGATATCATAAAATTATAAAATTTTTCCTATTTAAAACAATCCCATCGGGCGCCTAGGTGGCTCAGTTGGTTAAGCGACTGCCTTCGGCTCAGGTCATGATCCTGGAGTCCCTGGATGGAGTCCCGCATCGGGCTCCCTGCTCGGCAGGGAGTCTGCTTCTCCCTCTGACCCTCCCCCCTCTCATGTGCTCTCTCTCATTCTCTCTCAAATAAATAAATAAAATCTTTTAAAAAAATAAAAATAAAAATAAAAATAAATAAAACAATCCCATCAAGGGAAAATGGTAACAACCCCAAGGTTATAGACCCAGAGGAACCTAGATTGCTTGGAGTTTAAGGACTAACTGGACAAAATTTTGGTAGTTCACGTGAAGTTGGCTTTAGCATTTTCAAAATGCTGTGTACGATTGGTGGTAGGACCTCTACATTTTTGCTGTTGACCTAAACTTGTCCAAATACACCTATCACTGAATGAAAACTTAAGTCATACCAGTTTCCATTTCCTTAGTTAAGATGAAGCGACCATTTTTGGGAAGGTAGAAGTATATGACATGTGTATTTAATCAATTTAAAATAACCATCAGTCACAAGTAATTCCCTTGTAATACATATAAATTTTTCTAGAATAATCTAGAATAACCAGCATCTGTGAAGGAGTTTTGTGTTTGCTTTTTAATACAAAATGGAATGGCTTATTCAGAACCTCAATCCCTAGGAAGAGGGAAAAAATCTGACAGACTGGAAGAACATAAAACTACCATCAGTATTTTCCCATTTCTACACAGCTAAAAAAATCTGCATCAAAAAGCAACAGATGGCCTGATATTATCTGCTGTATTTAGACTTTGGGCAATCTCTCGCCCCCTCAAGGCTAAAAAAACATAGCTTATCTGGGATTTGATGTATAACATTTTAGTGAATTTATATTACACTTGCATGTAAAGCAGCCACCCCTAGCCAAAACCAAGTTTCAATTACTTCCATGGTGATCAAATTATATAATCATACTCTGAGATAATCTGTATATAAATGTAACTAACTTGCAACTGTAGCAATTGATTACTTATCGGTGTTTTAACCAGAATTGGCATCAATTACCTGTATCTATGAAAAAGAATTCTCAGTTGTATGTACTTTAAAATCAAAATGCACACATGAAACTAGTGTAACTGTATATCAACTAATCAACTATACTGCAATAATAAAGATTAAAACAAAAGAAGTAAAATCAAACAAAAATGGAAAATACCACTGTAATAATATTATTGGTTGTGCAATGTAATTTACTTAAACTTCTTAATTTCTTTGCCTGTATTTCTAGTATTTTTTAAAAGTGTCAATCCTAAGATTCATTTATTCAATCAACAAATATGTATTGACCACCAACTATATACAAGGCACAAGGCCAGGCACTGGCGATACAGTGCAACAGAAAGAGAGCTCTGATCCTCAAGGAACTGACATTCTGGGAAGATAGACAATAAATAATTAATGATAAAATAAATTACAAGTAGAATAAGTGTAACTGCAATATGCATTAGGGGGACTTGACATAGATTCAAGAGACTGAAGACAGATTTAAACATATCACAAGAATCAGGAGACTGTCCTTACAGGTGAAAAAAGATAACCACCCTCCTCTCTGAAATGGGATGGTTCCATTTTCTAAAAAACTATAAAATAAAAAAACAATTAGAATTCTAAAGGTGAAAAGTAACCTGAATTTTTTTAATATTTCAAGGTAAAACATATACTGACTAAAATTAACTCATAATATCCCTCTGCGATTCATAAAATTACATGGGGATCATGTAAAAACGATTTCACTCTCAGCATACGCTTCTTCCTTATACCCCTATCTCCAGTCCTCCAACTACGTCCTCCAGCGTTCCCTTTCCCCTTCTCTCTCCAACCTACTTCTCTCTGCCCATCTCACTCTGTGAAAAGGAGAGAACAACCACTCAGGACTATTCGGTCCCACTTTATACTAAGTTATTCCTGAGGAAAGGGCAAATCTGTATTTGCCAGCTTCTATTTCAATTTTCCTGACCCTTTAAAAATCCTCTCTAAAAACTGAAGAAGGGAAAAAAAGAGGTAGCTACTCAACCAAACAATGTTACCAAAAAGACATTTGTTTTTTTATATATATAGAGAAAATCAATGTTTTTCTCCCATAATCCTAATTATTTAGCAACTATCCAGTCACATTTCTTAATCAATCTCTGATGACCTATACCCACCAATATTTAGACAACAGGTCAGGGCAGAACTAACAAGACACATAGTATTCATTTAATCTTTCATTCAACAATTATTTACTGGGCACTTACTATGTGCAAGGCAGCACTGTCCAACAGAACTTTCTGAGATGATAATGTTTGATATCTATGCTATCCAATATGGCAGCCACCAGCCACAGGTGGCTATGGATTACTTGAAATATACCAGTGTGACTGAGGAATTGAATTTTAAATTTAATTCCGAATAATTTAAATATAAACTTAGATAGCTATATGTGCCTAGTGGCTACGGTACTGGGCAGAGCAGGTCTGAGGCAAATCTTTGGCTCTAGTCCTTTATTAACTGAGTACCTTAATGCAGCTTAACAAACCTGCCAAAGAAACAGTGCCTATTTAGAAAGTGGCTAATGTATGGATATTTTGTTTTATTCAGAGTGCAGTGCTATACTGTAACGAACTTTTCAGAGAAATCACAGAATTCTGGAGAGACGACAGGACCTAAAAATTATTTAGTCCAACCCCGTTTAATAAGAAAGAAGGTCCAAAAAGTATGAATAATTTGCTTAAGATAATATGACTCATTAGAGGGAGAGGTGGGCTGGAATCCAACTGTCAGGAGAATCAAAATATTCAGATATTTCATCTAGAGGTTTCCTCTCCGACTGCAAATAATGATAATGATATAGACATACATGCATGTAGGAGACAAGAGCCATACCGAGGTACTTGCTGCAGCACCCTGGAATGTTGAAGGTATATCATCCTGTAAATCATTTAGTGAAAAAGAGTGGTTTAAGTCCGGCTCAGCGATAGTTTTTCCAGATGAATTGACTTCTGCCTATAAAAAAGGTACACCCAAGAGCAGTGTTACAACAGGAAATGTACAGAATAACCCACACTTACTAATCCTCTCTTGGGCTTATTTTAATTGCTAATTTAATATCAACTACCAATCAGTTAAACATCGAGTGCTCATGTGTCTAAGCCTGTGCTAGGTATTTCAGGAAAAAGCACAGACAAAACCTGTTCTCAAGGAGCTGTTACTTGGTGAGAGACAAAACTGATACCCGTGGTTCATAATCCACAATTCCCAAATAAGTTTTTTGTAATTTCCAGGTGAAGTATGACATGTGAGGTTATTAACAGTCTTTATCCCACATTAGTGTGAATATTCCCAGGTTTGCTGAGGGAATATTAATAGATTTGATTATGGGGTACTGCCCCAGATCCCAGTGCAGGTACTAAAATATGGTGTATGTTTGGTATTTTCTAAAATCTGAAATTCTGATGTACAAAACACATCTGGCCCTCCGATTTTCAGAAAAGCAATTTTAAGTACAATAGGAATCCTCAGAAGGAAGAAAATAACCAATACTTATTAAGCACCTCTTCTTCCAGATAACACAACCAACAGAAGGAACAACTTCTCACAAGAACTGGATATGAAAGGACAGACGGGATGTAAGGGAGGTGAACGGGGAGGAAGTTGCATGCTGCTTAATGCAGGTTGACATTTTTTAATAGAGCTAATTAAATCCCAGAAGTAATTCTATGTTTGAGTAAAATCTATGTGGAAAAAAAGGATATACAGGATATGCCAAAATATTAACAGCAGTTATTTCTTGGGGAGGGGTTATGTATGATTGTTATTTTCTTCTAAATTACTATATTTTCTATAATAATAGCTAGAATTTATTAAATATCAGGGACAGTTCTAAATACAAAACACTTAAGTGAGTATTAACTCAATCCTCATAAGAATCCTACCAGGTAAGTAATATTATTATTTACAGATGAGAAAAAGGTACAGACAGAGTAGCTAAGTAATATGTCTGATGTCCTACTACTAATAAGAGCAAAGCTGAGATCTGAACCCCAGGACTGTATACCAGAGTCCAAGCTCTTAACCACTATGCTGGACTGCCATTGTGAATGTATATTATTAGTTTAGTAATAAGAAAAAATTATTTGTAAAACTTTATTGCAACAGAACTATATTGCTTTACTTTCTATCCAGAATTTGGCAGTAAACAAAAGGGTCACATAGTTAAAATTTATTTACAAATTTAGAGTACCTTAAAACTGATTTGTCTAGCCAGTTCCTTGGCTTCTTGGTCAGCTTGGCTTGAATCACTTCCAGATTTTAAAGGCAATAGGACATCCTTCATGGCACAGCCACATCCCTCACAACAGAAATCTTGTGATCTGGTAGGAAATAATTTTTTTGATGGGTATTAATCAAATATTTGAATGTTAATTCAAGACACTCAAATACCGAATGACTCAATTTAAAATAAGAGAACCCTGGATAATTCCATATCATATTCATCTACATGTAAATTAGACAATTATGGCAATATTATAGTTCTGAGACAAATATACAGGTTAGGTTAAAAAAACTCATGTTGGGGTGCCTGGCTCAGTCGGAAAAGCATGCAATTCTTGATCTCAGGGTCGTGAGTTCAAGGCCCACGTTGGGTATGGAGATTACTTAAATAAATAAAACTTAAAAAAAAAAACCAAACAATAAAAACTCATGTCAATTGTATCTCAATTTTTAAAAGTCTAAAGTTAAAAAAAAAAAAAACAGGGCTTAGTTTCCACTTTTTTCCAACATACTATCTAAAGAAAACTAAGCTTTAGATCTATACAACAAAAATATATAAAATGTCTAACTACACTGTCCTCAAGATCACACATAACAAAACTGTTAAGCCTGTGAAAAAAAGTCCATTATAAAGTTTGAATTATGTTTTAGCTGAAACATACATAAAATAGTAAAGAAGCTACCAAAAATAGAATTTACAAATATTTTTAGGGAAAAAAATCACAAATAGCAGTATAACTAAATAGCAGTATAACTTATGCTAAGTGAAGTAAGTCAGAGAAAGACAAATACCATATGATTTTACCCATATGTGGAATTAAAGAAACAAAACAAACAAGTGAAGGGGAGAAAAAGAGAGGCAAACCACGAAACAGACTCTTAACTACAGAGAACAAACTGAGGGTTACCAGAGGGGAGGTGTGTGTGGTGGGGAGAGTGTCAGTGGGGGGTGCAGTTAAACAGGTTGTGGGGATTAAGGAGGGCACTTGTGATGAGCACTGGGTGTTGGATATAAGTGATAAATCACTAAATTCTACACCTGGAACTAATATTGCACCGTATGTTAACTAGCTGGAATTTAAATAAAAACTTGGAAAAACATAAAAATAAAAAAATAAATAGCAGTATAACTTGAAAGACAGAGAACTCGTATAAAATCCAAAGATTCTGAAATTTATCACTCATTATATTAAGTAGACTCAAGATAAATCTGTTAACTAGACTACTTCCCAAGATTTATTTGTTTTCCTATGTTTTCATTTTCTCCTTTGTATTCCAGATATAGCCAAAAGTGTCCTAACGTTCACAAAAGTGCTGAGGATTTGTATGACTGGAAGTAAATACGTATAATATATAGAAGTATGTACCGTTACATTGCTGAACTTTTTAAAAAATTGTTTTATTGTACTTCCATTTCAACATAATAAAAGCCTTCAGTCTTTAAGAACATGCTATTTATTTATTTATTTATTTTTAAAGATTTTATTTATTTATTTAACAGAGAGAGACACAGCGAGAGAGGAAACACAAGCAGGGGGAGTGGGAGAGGGAGAAGCAGGCTTCCCACAGAGCAGGGAGCCTGATGTGGGGCTCCATCCTAGGACCCTGGGATCATGACCTGAGCTGAAGGCTGACGCCTAATGACTGAGCCACCCAGGTGCCCCAAGAACATGCTATTTAAATTTATTAAACAACTTCATGTGAACAAAACATATGTAAAAGTAGTATTAACTTAGTATGTTGCCGAATATTTTTGTTTCACCAGAAGCAGCACTGCTGTCTGTATCCTTTTGAGAGTCAGCTGTATCCAAATTATTTGCATTAAAATGTGTCCACTTTTAACTGAGAAGTCAAATGAAACTTAAAGGGGAAGGTTAATTTTTAATATATTAATTTATCCACAAGGACAATATGCTCCCATGGATGAATGCAAAATCATGTTTTTAAAAAGCCTTTATCATAGACTAAAAACTTAGAATATATACATTGGGAAGTCTAGAACAAAAAAACACAGTTCTTTTTTTCCTTATACATGAAATGAACTGGATAAAAGTATCAAGACAGAAAGCCAACAAAGAAAATCAAATAAAAACAAATGTTATATATTCAAAGTACGTATTATATAATTTGTGAATAATAGCTGCAGTAAGGTGCATCCCCAGAACCTAGAAATAAGGTTTAAAAAGAAAAGTTGTTGGGGCGCCTGGGTGGCTCAGTTGGTTAAGCGACTGCCTTCGGCTCGGGTCATGATCCCAGGGTCCTGGGATCGAGCCCGGCATCGGGCTCCCTGCTTGGCGGGAAGCCTGCTTCTCCCTCTCCCACTCCCCCTGCTTGTGTTACCTCTCTCACTATCTCTCTCTGTCAATTAAATAAATAAAATCTTTAAAAAAAAAAAAGAAAGAAAGAAAGAAAAGTTGTTGATGAACTCTCCAAGAGTCTATCAAATCTTTCAGACACTAAAATCTATTTGATTTAACAAACAGCTATAGAGGACATATTCTGGGCTGTGCTAGGGTAAGATACACTATAATTTAATTAACGTAATATGTCTAAGAGGTGGTAGGCAGAAGAGTCCAAAGCAGAAAAATGATCAAGATCAAGAATTACAGGGGCGCCTGGGTGGCTCAGTCGGTTAAGCGACTGCCTTCAGCTCAGGTCACGATCCCAGAGTCCCGGGATCGAGCCCCGCATCGGGCTCCCTGCTCAGCGGGGAGCCTGCTTCTCCTTCTCCCTCTGCCTGCCGCTCTGCCTACTTGTGCTCTCTCTCTCTGTGTCAAATAAATAAATAAATAACATCTTAAAAAAAAAAAAGATCAAGAATTACAGAATGTAAGTAATTTTAAATACTCTTCCTCACCTCACTGCAATTTTGGAATCTTTAACATTTGTTGAGGGTTGGGTCTAGTATTCTAGAATTAGAAAGCCTCTTGATAGGATTTCTTATAAGGTCTCTTCCCTATGTACACTGATTAAAAACATAAACTGGGTTAGAAGTTGTTCTTAAAATAAAAGAGAGAGAGAGAGAATTAGTCTTTGCACTACTCAAAAGAGAGGCTACTCTGAATCTGATGACTAATCTGGGTTATACAGACAGAATGCATCTGAAAAAACGAGAAGGCAATACCACTAGGAAACCGTAACTTGATAAAGAAAATCTCCTTTACTTTATTCTGGATCATTTACTGAGCATTTGCTTTGAGTCTGATACTGCAGATGCAAAGATGGATAAAGTAGACTCCCTCCCTCCCCTCAAGAAGTTTTTAATCTTATGGAAAGCTACATACAAACAATTGCGTTGTTTTTTTTTGTTTTTGTTTTTTCCATCTGTAATTCTGCCCAAGTAGAGACAAATGACCAGAACTGTTTTCTTGGAGAAGGTATCTCCCACTTCAGGTTGATATTAACAACTACTTTCTAAAAGGAGACAGCATGAAATCAGTTCTTTAGACTCTGGTCACCCCTGAGTAGTAAACTGCTACAAATGAAATTCTAAAATAGCAAAAGTGGACTAGATCCTGTAACCAAGGTAACTCACAAAGTAAGAGACAGAGCCTATCTCCTAACAGCCATTATCCAGAACAGTACTTAAATCTTAACAAAGAATGAAATGCAAAACTTACTTTTTGGCAAGTGCTCTTCTTTCCTCTGGTGTGTAATCTAGAGAACCTATAGCTCCCTCTCCTTTTGTTGGCATAAACCCAATGATGGCTAGTAATGCTGTTCTTACTGAAATAAAAAGTAAACATGAATCTAAGTTGTTTTGTAAAAGGAACTGGGTTTACTTTGGAAAGAGAAAAAAAGACACAGGCTTTCACTGAAGAGGTACAGGTAGGGTGGCTGTATTAAAATGATGGCAAAAATTGAGACAAGGAAAGAATTTTTATTCTCTATTCAATAATATCAAATTAATTATCCAAAACAGCTTCAGTCTCAAGAGGTGTTATACTTTATAATTATGAATAGAGTTATAGAAGAGTTATATTCACTTTAAATTAATACTCACTACTCCATGAAGGCTGCCAAGTTTCAGGATGATGTCCTGAGATGCTCAAACAGATTTTCTTGCCTACTTCAAACCGTCCATTAGCCTTAGGAATAAATAAGGCATTTAAAAAACTATATATGTTTAATGTTTTATAGTTTATAAGTATAAATATATTTTATAAATAAATAATTTTAAAAGAAAACTTTAAAAGAATATAATCTCCAAGGGGACACAGATTTTTGTCCTCTTATAGACACTCCACAAATACTTATAAAACAATAAAAGCTGTGAATTTGTAGCACCTTTCTGAAATCTAAATAATTGACATATAATGATGCCCTGATCTCCTTCTCTGAGTACAGTACTGGACTAGGCTCTGTGAAGGATCTAAAAGAGAAGATATGCAGAGGCTAGGAAAAACCTAAGGACTTGGTGTCACCTAACTAGATATTGGTGCAGGAGGCTCCGAGACAGCAGTGATTTTCATAAGGATGATGCAATATCATAAGACAGGAATACAAAAGAGGCAGATCAGAGGTAATGATTTCCATTTTGGACATGGATCTGCTGTCTCGGTAGAAGAGCTATTGATGACATACAGCAGACTTCACAGAGGTGACCAGTGAAGCCATTTCATAGAAATAAGAGAAAATAGCTGATGTCTGAACTTATAGAATATCCATACTCAGAGGAAGGGGAAGGAAGAAGAGGCATGAAATTAGGATATAAGCTCCAAGTAGCCAGAGAATTTGACATATTCTCGGCCACATCTACAAGGTGCATGACATATGTTTTTTTTTTTAAGATTTTATTTATTCATTTTTAGAGAGCAGGGGGGAGGGGCAGAGGGGGAAGGAGAGGGACAAGCAGACTCTGCACTGAGCGTGGAGCCTGACTCAGGGATCAGTCTCACAACCCTGAGATCATGACCTGAGCTGAAATCAAGAGTCAGACGCTTAACCAACCGAGCCCCATGGTGCATGACATATGTTTAATAAATATTTGCTGAATGAAGACTAGAGAGTATTTTTCAAAATAGAGGACGTGAACCAGAAAGATCAAATACTGAAAATCAGGAAGGCAGGGCTGATTCTCAGCCAGTGTGCTAACCATGACCATACATTGGCTAACTACTGAAATATTTCTGTACTCGTTGGTTAACGGCTGCTGCCCCAACTACCCACCCCCCACCCATTTCCCCATGCAGCAGCCCCATCCCCGGAAACACTTGGCTCTTCCCATGATCTAGCAACTAAAAAGTAACTCCTAACACAGTAGGGCCCCTCCAGGACCCTGCTCCAGGCCTACTGCCGGTATTAACAATTCTCAACACCACCTAATATTTGTTAAGCAGAACATTTTATATGATAGGAACTTTATATTGTGGCTGTATTTACCATACACAACCCCTGACAGATAAGAAAACTGAATTTCAAAATGATTATGCAACCTGCCTGGTGTAATGGAAAGAGCAGTGGTCAGAATCCAGGTCTATTGGCTCTGAAACTAATGCTCTTTCCACTACACCAAGTATCAGTAAAAGCAGCTTTAGTTTAGTATTTACTGATGAATACATTTGTTTTACCATTTGCTACTCCATGTGTGTCAGATATTTAACTTAGATGGACTGGGATGAGGACTGAGAAGAGGCAGTGCAATTTCTCAAACTGGTCTCTGAGACTGGTGTAGTAAGCATGCAGAAACCAGACTGCCACAGGCTGAACTAGAGGAAGGATGTCTTGAAGTTATCAAAGAGAAAATAGGACAACAGCTTAAAGAGGTAGGAGAAAGGCTTTTGTGTTTTGTTTTGGTTTTTTCAAGGTTAGAGGATAATTAGACATACTTGCAAATTAAAGGAAAGGAGGGAAGGAGAGCTTAATAAGAGAGGAATTTACTCTGAAGGAACAACATCCCAGAAAAAAAATAAGAGAAAACCAGATCAACAGTTTTCCTTCACATGGAAGTGAAATATGTGAAGACAGAAATTCTAAGATATAAATAGTAATAATATAACTAACATTTATTGAGGACCCTGTGACAGTTATTTTCAGAGCTGTATGTAAAAATGAGGAAACTGAGGAAAAGAGTATAAGAAAGGTGAGAAGCTGAAGGTGATGATGTGATTAAGAGATATAATAACATTAACTATCCTTTCCTGAGTACTTACCAAGTGCCAGACACTGTGCCTAGCACTTTGTATCCACTAATTCATTGAATCCTATCAACCACACTATGGCAACTGTGCATTCATTAGCATCAATAATTCCTAGGAATTATTTTTTGGGGAAAAGAACTGTACTATCAAGTCCTGGTCCCCAAAGACAAAATTATAACAATGTTCTGCTTTATTTCTTAATGAAAATGAGTCTACTAACCATGCTTTGCAGTCACCATGAAGAGTTAAATCACAAGCATTCCAAAAAGCCAAGAATTCTTACCGTTAAAAGAATAATGCTCGGTGGTTTCATGGGATATTCTGGGGGCAGTACTATTCGTCCATGATAAACTCCTCCATCAAAATCAGAATCTGGGGGCCCTCTAACTGTGAAGTGCCATTCAAAAAGGTTATCCTGAACAAAAACAATAACCAGCAAGGAATCAATAACATTAAAACATTTGATCATCTTTATTAATGAGTACCAGAAATATTCCTGGATGAGAAAAATGAAATGTTTCACATTATTACTAGAATAGTTTCTAATGCACAAAATATCTCAAGTATAAAATTTATAAATAAAAGCTATTTAATCTAGTTTTCATGTCCCACGAGAGCTAAAATCTTTTTTAAACAAATGCATTTAAAAACAGCTGAGCAGTTATATATTCATAAGATTACAGATTTAATTAAGCTAAATTAATCCTTGAATACTAATTAGTGATAATTATATAATCAAATAATTGCTGTAAATGTGGATTATTTTAACAAACTTTAAAAAATTATCCCTCATAGACGCTTAAGAGCTTATTTATAAGTAGTCAGTAATATTAATAAATATGCTATCAACATCATCTTAGAGTCCCCAGGTACTTTACAGTTTACAGTGTGCAAAATATTTGCACATACTTTATTACATTTTATTTTCACTATTATCATGGAAATCAGACTGAGCACATTTAAATACCCTCCTTCTACAGATGAGAAGACTGAAAAGAGATAGAGATGTTTGTGCAAAAAGCCCAGACTAGCTGCAGAGGTCCCTTCAAGGGTCCAGGTCTTCCACACTAAAGAGTTTGGGGTTCTTTCCATTACCCCTCCCTCCCTCATACTCAAAACCTAAAACCAATTTAGCATCTGAGACCATTTTATAGAGACTGGAAATTTGTTTCTAATATGTTGGATTCTGAATGGCTAATGAAATAAATACTAAGAAAATACAGGGAGTAAAATATATCAGTAAACCACACCAAACACATCTGCAATGACTCAAAGCAATGAAAAAAACAATTTTAAGGAATTCATTTAAAATATTAAAGTATTAAAATCCATATGTAAAAGATGGAAACTAACCTCTAATGGCTGTGCATGGTAATGATCTGTTGGATCTTTTAATTCTGCTGCTTCTTTCATTAAACGCTTAACAGCTAAAATAAAATTCATAAGATAGAGACATTTAAAATACACTTTTCCAAGAGATTAGCACAGATTTACAAACCGAATGAAAAAGTTCCTACTTCAATAAAAAATGTACAGAGGACTAGTTCAACTGAGTATATGGTAGAAGTTTAATTATGAGATAACAGTATTAATTGGAGAGGGGAAGGACATGGTAGCTAGGCATTAGAAGAATTATATATTAAATTAAATATTTAGGGCAGTACTATTTTTATTTAATAAGTACTTACATATGCTTTGTATGTGCTAGCACTCAAACATTAACTCATATAATCCTCTGAACAATGCTATGAGATAGGTACTATTTTTATTTCCATTTTCCAGACAAAGAAACTGACATATGGAGAGATTATGTAACTTTTCCAAGGTCACACAGCTAGTAAATGACAGCTGGGATTCTAACACAGGCAGTCCAATTCTATCTTGTTAAAATGCCTATATTAACAAAAATTTGCCCTCTGGAATTCATGCTCATTAACAGTAGACCCCCCCTCCCATATTCCCACCTCTTGGGAATTTCCACCCACTGTCTTACATTAATATAAATGGGTGGCCCCAGAGGTCACTGAATCTCCATAGTTCTAACTGAATTCCTTTTTTTTTTTTTTGGTAGGTTCCATGCTCAATGTGGGGCTTGAGCTCACAACCCTGAGATCAAGAATCTCATGCTCTACTGATTGAGCCAGCCAGGTGCCCCTTGAATTCCTTTTTGAAATGACTTCAGCTTAATTAAAACTTCCAATCCACAGACCCCATAATTTTCTATGTCCACCTATACCTATATTCACTTCCCTCTTTATCCACACACTTGGCTCTTAGGAGTTTTTTCATAATCCTCTAATAAAATGCAATTCTAGCTGACCCAACCCAACCATCTTCTTATTTCGTGTCTATACCCAAACAGCCGAGCATTACTGAAAGAGGGGTGGGGGGGAGTCACAGAGGCAGGGACATGGATGCCATTATAAAGTTATTATCAACAACCTCCATTGGGACACAATGCCACCTAATATTCCTGAATTTCTCTGGTAAGCCCACCAGCCCACTCCAACTAGCACCCCAAGACTATTTCACACCTGTTTACTCCTCATCTTATTCCTCTTCCACCTCTTGGAGTTAGCGGCACAGCCTTCTACTTCCATGATAAATGACTGTGGGCAGCCTATCACAACCTACAATCCTATCTGTATCTGTACCCTCTTTCCTGTCCTACTGGCTCTCAAAGGTCAATCCTTTGATCCCAGCCCCTCTCACCTCAAGTTTTAGGTGCCAAAAAATGTCAGGATACTGGTGTAGGAAAGCAAAGCCAGGGAAAAACCAGGTAGCCCAAGGCTCCCCAAAACTCTGTTTGAAAACCAATTGATGTAGTTCAATATGTGCTATAAGAGAAGTATGTACCAGGTGGGTACCCTAACCTGAGAGCAGAGAGAAGAGAAAAGGGGTGAGGTACTGACATCTAAAAGAAAGACAGTAGGAATTATGCATGGATATGAATAGGCAGAGGAAACAATAAAAGGCAGAGGGAGAAGCAGACTCCCCGCCAAGCGGGGAGCCCACTACAGGGCTCGATCCCAGGACCCCAGGCTCATGACCTGAGCCGAAGGTAGATACTTAACCAACTAAGCCACCCAGGCGCCCCTACCTATATGTTTCTAATCGAGCATTTGTCATGCTTCTCAGCTTGCAATACTGTTCCCAGTCCCACTCCTTGTCTCATCTAGACTGGCTTTAAGTAACTTCCTCAGGAAGGTCTCCCTGACACCTTCCCTTGTACATGCTGAGGAATGACTAGAGATTCCCACCTGGACAGATAAAAATTTCTAAGGCATCCTGGAGGGGAGTGGAGACCAGAAATACTCTCCAAGTTATTCTAATGGTCTGTCAGGTTTGGAAGTCACTACCCTAGAAACTAGATTGAATCCCCTTGCTATAAGCCCTCATAACACTGTATTTTATCTTTCATAAAGTTCATCTCACTTGTAATTACTTAACACCAGTCTTTCCTGCTAAACAATTTACTTCACTGAAGGCTCCTCAGGGCTTAGCACATAGTAAACACTCAAATATTAGTTTAATTGAATTTTCCTATCATCCCTCCAAAAATATCTTTCCAAGCATCTGATTAAAGGCAATGGTTTTCAAACTTATTTGACAATATGATTAAATCCTTTGTTCGAAAAAAAGCTTAATGAGAACCTCAATATGTAAAAGAGGTAACAGAGCTGTTTTGATTGAAGAAGCCAGCATGGAAGGGCCTTCAAGCAGTTTACTCCCTTCAACCTAGTCTATCAAAGGGTCCCATGGAACAAAGATGGAAAGACCCCGATTCAAAGCCACATAAAAATATCATTCTTTCAAATTAATATTATTAGATATAAATAAAATCATGGAAGCTGTTACGAAGTTAATTTATTTGGCTGCTGTCGGCAATCACAGATGTCATAGAGATTATTTTTCCTTCATTCCTCATCAGCTGGCTGAAAGATTAAGCTGAAGAACAGATTTTATGTCATTCCATACCCTTACCACATTTTCTCTGCCTCTCTCCCACTCAGCTCAGTTCAACAGGAGAGATGTAAGAAAGAAATATCCAGTGGTACCTGGATATTATGAGAGATGTAAGAAAGGGCCAGAATTGATTTAAGAATGCATTTAAAGGAACAGTAATTTGCTCAACAACTAAACATGCTTATTTTATTAGTTCATAGGCCACACAGGCACATACCATGTGAGAGCTGAAGCCACATAGCCAAACAGAAGGTAATATTAGTCTAGTGTTCTCATGATCTTTTTTTTCTGAAATTACATATATTATAAACACCTCAGTGCAAAAGAATATGGACTCTGAATTAGGCTGCATTAAACTTCTGGCTCTGACATTTTGTAGCTCTAAATCTTTAAATAAATCACTTAATTTTATTCTTCTTCAATGTTTGTACCTATTGAATGGGAGTCAATAATTTCTTCATATAATTCTCCCTTCCTTCCCCCTCTCCCCTTCCCCCATCACAAGGTATCAAGGTCAGAAATAGATTGGGATATAAGGCTCTCTACCTGGTTCAAAACCAGACAGTGAGCATATGTAGTTGGCCTCATGGCATGGCTCTCTGGTTCCCAAGGAGAAATATCACTGCTATGGAATAGTCAAGTTTCAAAATACTGCCTGGCAACTGGGGCTACTGCATAGTCTGCCACTCCTGATACTCCATCTCTTGCTATCACATAGTTAGAAAACTTTTTCTGATCAGCTCCTCTCTTCTACCATGGTGAGATTAAGATGTGCCAGGAAAGGGAAAGAAGTGGGGAGCACCTGCATACCTGCTCTTGTTCTTTTTTATGGAGGCCACATGATCTCTCTAGATCCAGGCTCTAGGCTCCATGGGCCCAGGCATTAGCGATCTTCCCATGCCCAGGCTCTACCTCACTAGGCTTACACTGGGCTTTGGAGACAAAGCTTTAGCTAAAGAGATCTTTTACAGGTCACTGTCTCTCATGTATCTGATTTCTCTTGGAAAGCAAATACCTTAATACAATCAATCTCCAAAGCATAGGTAAAATGCAGGAGGCAGGTATACTGAGGATATGAACCCAATGTCTGCTCCCCAAGTGCCTCCTCCTGCTCCCATAGTAAAGGCACTTAAGCAAATGTTTAAGGACGAGTGCTTCTGCCCGGAAATACCCTACAACGATACCCATTCAACAAATATTTAAAGAATGTCTGAGTGATGGAGACAGAAGAATAACCAAGACCTGCTTCTTGCCTTCAAAAAGCTCACAGTGAGAAAGACATGAAAACAACTACAATACAAACACTAAGTGTGTACAAATACAGGGACTACCTTATAGTCTACCTAATAGTCCGCCCAGGGTAGCTGGGCAAGGCTGAACCTTAAACAAGCATGAAGAACGGGAATTTCCAATGGATTAAAGGGAAGCCATTCTAAGCAAAGGTTCCAACAGGGACCAAGGCATACAGGTGAGAAGAGCGGCTCCATCTGGACAGTCACTTGGGAAAAATGGATACATGGCAAAAATACAAAGGAGAGGGGGAAAAAAAAGCAAAGGAGCACAGTTGTAGGAAACTAGGTTGGTGAGAAAGGCAAGGATCAAATCATGAGCAGCCCTGTAGGCCAAGCTAAACACTTTACTTTGAACTTTATACACAGCTATTAGAAAGCTACTGAAAATTTTTCAATTTGAGGAGTGATCAGTTTTATTTTACTGGATCTGGTGACAATGGTGCAGTCAAATGCTCTACCCCTGAGCTATACCCTCTGGATCTGGTGACAATGGTGACTGAATAAACACTTGTCTGCGTGGACTGGTGCCCATGTGAGAATGCCTGCGTGTGTGTGTGTTCCAGGCTAGGGGGTGGAGTAAAGGTGTAGACCAAGGGATCAAAGATGATTCCCACAAGTGCCTAGCTGCTGTCAATCCCTGGAATAAGGAAGGGATGAGGTGCAAGTCCGGGGGAGGAGAGTAAATTGATGAGTTCGGTTTTTTGTCACCTTGTAGAGATTTTTTCAGTCTGTGGGAAATCTGGGTGAAGCTGTTAGATCACCAGTAATTCAAACTAAGAACATGGATAGGACAGCTCCCAGGTTTCTGATGGAGATAGTGGGTGCCTTTGCACTGGTCTCTTATACACCAATCACCTGCTAAACACACCCATAGGCCCTTCTGAAGAAAGCTGCCACAAGAGGTTCTTTATACATAGGTCTCCCTACTTTGTACTATGGGACCCTACTACCTTGGCCAGAGCAGACCCAAAAAGGGATCAGGGAGCTTGATGCAGAGCACCTACTGATAAGCTACGTCAGAGGCTTATGAGGTGGCTCCATACAGAGCTTTGCCCATAACCACAAGTCCATTCCAGAAAAATCACAAAGAAATGTTTTCTTACTTTTTTTTTTTTAAGATTTTATTTATTTATTTGACAGAGAGAGACAGCGAGAGAGGGAACACAAGCAAAGGGAGTGGGAAAGGGAGAAGCAGGCTTCCTGCTGAGCAGGGAGTCCAACGCGGGGCTCAATCCCAGGACCCCAGGATCATGACCTGAGCCGAAGGCAGACACTTAACCGACAGAGCTACCCAGGCGCCCCAGTTTTCCTACTTACCAAGTGAACAAATTACTATCCACATGCTAGCACACTGGCCCCGAACCAGTTATGTGTATTCTCTTAATTGTACCATCCATACCTCTAAGAGAAAGGGTTCTATCTCTTACATTGTGCAGTGCTTTTAACCACTTTTTTTCACATAAGCATTACTCTAAAAATATCACAGGACTGAGAATAAAACAAGGGAAGGAAGCATTTCCACCATGCCTCCTAGCATTTCTAGTAAGTCCCATATATCATCTAATTCACCTTCACCATGAACTCCAAATGATCCACACGGTAACAAACAAAAAAAGATCTTAAAAAAATCATTTCATGTAGAACAGCAACACCACCTTTGAGGAAATGATTCCAAAAAAGAGGAAGCAATTTATAACACTGGGGCATGTCGACCAAAGCTCAGCCATCTGACAGATCATGTACTTTGGAAATGTACAAAATTCTGGAAAATTTTGAAAGCTTTTCATAACCTCAGGTATGATAATGTATCAAACCTGAGCAATGTGCTGTAACAACAATGTTTTGGGACCCACCAGTTCTCCATTCCAAACTGCACAACTATTTATATTTCCATTATTCTCTGGACATTCTACTAAGTACCTCAGCTGTCCTAAGGAACTTGGTACCATGTGATCAAGTAGTCACCGTACATTTTTACCCACATAGTTTTATTTAAATCTATGACAATCTAAACAACTTAAGCATTCTATCATCTAACCTTAAAACTAAGGTTTTCTTTCCCTTTCTCTTTTACTTTCCTACCCCCACCCCGGGGTGTTCTTAAGAGATGTGCGGGGTGTGGGGCTGGGGGGGGGGTCCTTAACCCACTGAAATTGAATTGTATAAATGCATTTCTTGAAAGCCCATAGGCTTCACCAGATTTTTAAAGCAGTCTATGGACCCCCCAAATGTTATGACCCATTCTACACACTTGGCCACCTAAGAACACTTCTCAGCCTGACAGCACTCAAGCTAACAATGCTCTGTTCAGTCAATATCCTCAGACTTTTCTGGAGTTCCTATATTTTTTAAAAAATCAAAGGTTTACAATGTCAGCTCTTTCCATAAGGATGCTAATCTTGCTGATTCCTACCGAAAAGATGCTTTCTTGGAAGGAAAAAATAAGCAGCAGCAAATATTTGGTCAAACCATCACTAATATTCTAGGATTACCATTTAGAGCTGAACTGTGGAGTTTCTCCCTCCTCACAAATTTACAAGGTACAGGCAGAATAAATACCACTTACAGACCCGAGTGATTCACTTCCAGCCTGCCTTAATATGAGACAGCTGCTTACTTTTCTTGCATCTTTATAATGCACCAGAAAAGAACTTGAAGCTAGGATTGTCTGGGCTGTTCTGTGAATGAAGCAGGGGCACTAAATACAGGCAGTCTCTAGGACTGAATATAGATATATATCATGTTAGTCGTCGTGGTGGTTAGCTCTAAAGTACACGGCTCATCTAGTTTTCTTAGCTCTTTGGTTAACTGGTTTAGTACAGAATATTTCCTCTAGGTCTGGAATTCCACTCGCCCCAAATGCTGCAAATGGGATATTTAAACAACCAAATCCTCACATGCAAGTGAGTCAAACAGCTAATAAAAGTCCGGTGGCAGCGACGAAGGGATAACGACGGTCTGTGTTCAGGTAACGCAAGGGACTGTTAACTATTACCCACGGACATCACCTTTACACCTGTTCTTAGGGATGAGTTCAGGACCCAGCACTACGCGACCAAGATGAGGAAAGGGAAAGTCCGGGTGCTGCGGGGAACTGGCCGGTCCCCAGGACTGGCGGCCGGTGCCCGCCCGGCCGCCCTGCGGCCTGCACCATCCCGGCAGGCGGCGGTCTCGCGTAGAGCGCGAAACCCCGAAGCGGAGCCGCGAGTGGCGGCGGACGCGAGGGACCCGCAGCGCCGGGCCCGGGAGCCCAGGGTCACCCCGCCCTCCCCGGCCCACCTGGCGGCGCCGCCCGCCCGCCGCCTCCAGCCCTGCTCACCCGGACTCTTCAGGTTGTAGCGGGTCTCCATGGCGGATCGCTGTCCCGGCTCTGGCCTCCCGGCCCGCCGCCTCCACCTCTCCACGCCGCAGCTGCCCGGGTGTCAGCGCGGCTCGGGCCGATTGGGCCAGGCCGAGGGAGCCTCGGCAGACGCCGCCCAGCCCTGGCCCGGACTGCGGGCGGGGGCTGGGGGAGGAGTGTGAGCGTGCGGGCGGGGCGCGGGCTTCGCGATGGCACCGCCTCCTCCGCGGCTCCCCCCGCCTCCCTGAGGGCCGGGCAGGCGCCGGCGCCGGCCGGGGCGTCGCTGAACCGGGCGGCCGGGCTGGAGGTCAGCCTCCTCGTCTGGCCGCGGGCCCAACCCCACCGCGGCCGCCGGGTCTGCGTCACCCGCCCTCGCCCGGGTTTTGTGAAGTTTCCCTGACGTGGCGGTCGCTTCGTGGCAGTCGGTCACTGCGCGGTCGCCGCTGGGCCCGCGATGGTCGCTCCGGGATCTGCAAAAGCGGGCGGCGTCCTCGTCTTCCTCTCGGCCCGGCCCCGCGGAGGCCGACCTTTCGCCGAGCCCGTCCGGGGTCCCCCGGCGCTCGCGGGTATAGAGAGGAATGGCGCGGCCGGAAGCGGCCCGGCCCTACCCGCTGCCGGAGGCCTCCGGGACCCCCGGGCCTGAGAGTCCAGAGGGGCCCGGGCCCTGGCTGCCCGCGCGCTGCATGGCGGGGTTGTGGGCAGCTTCGCTGGGATCGAGTAGCTGATGGGGGTAAAGACAGTTAAGTGCGAAGAGAAAATCTAGTGATAAGGAAACTGAGTAGGATTTTTGTAACATTTGTTTTAGTAATGTGATTAGGTGCAAGACACTTTTAAGTATTGTGGGGGGTTGAAAAAAGAATAACTTGTCAAATAAAACAGGGAATTACATTGAATTGGGGGAAAGCATACAAATACAAAGGACACAGTACAGGCTTCATTATAGAAAGAATGGGATTCAGAGGAAGAGGGCTATGGGTTCTTGAAGGCTTAAAGGAGGGGCGAGAACTGAGGAAAAGAGGGAGGGGTTGGCACGGTGGGGAGGATGAAGAGGGAAGGAAGCAATTCTAGGTGAGATGAAACAGAGTTAATCTGGTTGAGCAAGGTGCGTTTTGTTATGTACAGAATTGTACCAGCAACCTTTTGTAAAGAGTGAAATTGGGAGGGAAGGAAAGAAATGGAGGATATCTAAAACAAAATTAGATGAAATCTTTCAAGCCATTCCAGGATGTTTTCTGAGAAGCAAACGGATAATCAGAGTGGCTGAGATATGCAAACAAAGCCAAACCCCAATGTGCTGCTTCATTCATTTATTAATTCTTTGTTTTAAATCTTCAAATTGTTTAACACTTGACAATTCTGCAAAAGCCTGTGGCTTGTGCAATAGGCCTCACAGTAAAGAGGTTTGTGAAATAGGTACTATCATTCCCATCTGATAGCTAAGGAAACAGTTCTGGAAGCACTGGGAACCGTTTGATTATTCAGCCTCCAAGTCAGTCAAACACCAGATGCTGTAGTCTCTCCTCTCCTTTTCTTCCTCTGCATGGAGACCGGGACGTTTTTCTTTTCTTTCTTTTTAGAAGACACCATCACCTAGTCTTTTCCTTGGCATTGCAGGGGTTCAGGACAGCAGCTCTCCCCCAGCCCCCAATGTGCCACTTGGCATATGGATTTTTTGAGCTGAAGGCATTTGAGACCCTGGGAGCTCAAAAGAAACTTTTGTCCCTTCCTTAACCACACAGAAGAATCTAAATTGGGGGTCTTTCCCAGAAAAAGGATTATTAGCAGAGATAAATTTTATCTGAGTGACCCACCTGTATTGCAGGGCAAACATCTAATTACCAAACATCTGTTCTCCTTATTGTCTGTGAAGTGTATTCCTTTCCAATGAAGTTTCAGATCCCTAACCCCTTCCTAGTTCAGGATGACATACAGACCTCATTTTGCCAAACTGTCTTTGGAGTTTCCATGTCTGCGTGGATTCCTCGTACCTACGCTATTAAATTTGATTTTCTGGGACACCTGGGTGGCTCAGTCATTAAGCATCTGTCCTTCGGCTCAGGTCATGATCCCAGGGTCCTGGGATCGAGCCCCCAGTCGGGCTCCCTGCTCAGAGGAGGCCTCCTTCTCCCTCTCCCACTCCCCCTGCTTGTGTTCCTGCTCTCGCTCTCTCTCTCTCTAAGAAATAAAATCTTAAATAAATAAATAAATAAATAAATAAATAAATTTGATTTTCTCCTATTTATCTATCTCATGTCAATTTGATTCTTAGTCCAGCTAGAAGGATCTTGAAGGGGACAGGAGTTCTTGCTCCCAGAAAAGGGACAAAGGGAGGGCTCTTTTCCCTACAAGACTGGCTCCGTAGTAATTATAATCTCTTTTTCCCTGGTTAAAAGCAAAATTTATTCTGACAATTTAGTTAATGGGCACATGTTAAGGTTTATTAAACTTGTTGCAAGAGCAAAGACCTCTAACAAGCCAATTGAAAGATTTCTCTCAGGAGAGACATTTATAGATAAAAGAGTATGTATTTAGAACCACAGTCAGTCACCTGGGTGACTTAGTCAGTTAAGCATCCAACTCTTGATCTCAGATCAGGTCTTGATCTCAGGGTTGTGAGTTCAAGCCCCACTTGGTCTCCATGCCTACTTAAAAACAAACAAGCAAACCCATAATCATAGACCTATATAGTTCCTGTTTTCCTTCGATAGAAGAGAAGCCCTTTGAAGTGCAGATCCCCCACCCATCTTCATTTGCATCCAGGGAGCAAGGCCAGGACTATACTTTTTTTTTTTTTTTTTTTTTTTTTTTTTTTTTTAA